>NC_137454.1:284284296-284406883 GCF_964235325.1 Thermobia domestica | reverse complement strand
GTCCTATCTCCAGTGAAAATGTCTAAGAAATGGTACCTCTGAAATTTCAATATTTTCTGTAATCAGTGTTGGAAGTAGCTCATTGTTGTGAAATGGAGTGGAATTAATTCAGAATCAAATTTAGAACATACCTATAAACACGTTACAATAATGAGAGAACGACGAAATGTGAACTTATAACCACTTCTTCCGTTATTACACATTCTTAGGAAAAGTCACTGTTGAAAAAGAGAAGGAAATATGATGAAACCTAACACCTTATCCTGGAGTATACGTTTTAATAAATTTAAATGTTTTGCAAATTTTCTAGTAGAAACAAATAAAAATTTTCACCACTATCCGCATTGAAGAAATCCAGTAAATGGTGTGAGTACAATTTCAATCTTATTTGTGACTATTGGAAGTAGAATTAGAATTTCCTTTGTGGGAATCACTTGAATCTATCTAAAGTGAGATACAGTTTTTACTGAAATACACATTTCAATAATTACATAACTTGTTGAATTTCGAATGCTTTCATTACATGTTCCTCGTAACTGAGTGATATACGCCACTGAATCTAAAACAGAAGAAAATATGACGAAGCTGAAGTCCTTAAGCAGGTACAGATTTTAATAAGATTTAAATATTTCACCTATTTTCTTGTAGAAATTATGAAATTTGATAACATTCTCCCTAGTGAAGATATCTAGGGAATAATATGGATAAAATTGTATTATTTTCCTTGTGACGATTGTTGGAAACGGCTCTTCGTTGTGAAATGCGATCATAAAGTAAGATTTTTCATTGTACAATGAAAACATGTTTCAATAGTTGCAGGACGACGAAATCTTGAGTTTCGAAGTAATTTACCTTGATCGTGCACCCTTATCAGATAATATAAAATATGTCATTATTGCGGAAAGGGAAAGAAATATGAAGAAATATAAAACCTTAACCACATGCACATCGTTCAATGGAAATAAATATTTCGCGTGTTTTGTAGCAAAAATTTGTGGAATTTTGTGGTACTATTGAAAATAGACATATAAAGGGAACTGCATGTGTGAAATTTAAATAATTTTTGCAGAGATTGTTGAATGTAGCTCATTGTTGTAAAATAGGATGGAGGTATCTGAAAGTAGAATTTACTTCGTAATAAAAAAAATACGTCCCAATGATTACACAGCCGCGAAATGAGCTTGAAACCACCTTTCTTCTGATATGTATTCTTGGTAGCTAATGCTTGTTGCGAAAGGAGAAAGGAGCATGACGAGAAAGAAGACCTTAACCAAGTGTACACATACAAATTCAGCTTAAATATTTGAGAAATTTTCTTGTAGAATTCAGAGATATTTTGTAGCACCATGCCATGCCTTGATGTCTAGGGAATAGTATGACTGAAATTTCGATTGTTTCTGGCCAGTGTTTGATGCACCTCAATTTTCTGAAAGAGAATTGGCCTATCTCAGAAAACGATTTAGTTTATAAAGAGAAATACGTCTCAATAATTACAGAACAAATTACAAACATTTCTATCATTATTATAAATTCTTTGTAGTTGACAGCATACAAGTACCTGTTAAGAAAAAAAGAAATACAGAAGACCATAAACAGATGCAGATGTATGGAATGGGCTTAAATAATTTGCACGTTTGGTACTAAAAAGATATGAAACATTTCAATTCTGTCCCTAGCGAAGATATTTAACGAATGGAGTGAGGGCAATTTCGGTATTATTTTCCGTGAGCATTCTTGGAAGTTACTCATTTTTGTGAAATGTTGTGAAATTATCATAAAGTTAGTTTTCAGAAGTAAACAGAAGTGTTAGTTAAAGTTAGTTAACAGAAAACACATTTCAATAATTCCAGAATGAAGATATAGTTGAATTTCTAGTTATTTCCGTTTCTTATTCTTCGTAGGTAGGATGATACATACTACTGAAACTAAGAGAGAAAATGTAACGAATTGAAGATCTCAATCAGGTGTACCAATTTTAAAAAGCTTATAATTTGTCTTATTATCTAATAGAAATTTGTGATATTCTTTTTGCACTATTCAGAGTAAAGGCAACTAGGAAATTATATATGTGGAATTTCGTTATTTTGATTGTAATAATTTTTGGAAACAGCTCGTTGTAAATTGAGCTGGAAGTAATATTATTTTATAATGAAAAAGATGTTTGGAAATTGTAGAAAGCCGACATGGTAAGTTTTCAATGTCTCTATTATATACTTGAAGCAACAAATATGAGGTATTTCATTACTGAAGAAAAAAAAAAGAAGTACGACAAAACAAAAGACCTTAACCAGGTGCATACATTTAAATTAGCTTAAATATTTCACCCACTTTGAAGTAAGAAAGTGGCCAAATTTTGTAGCACAATCTCCAGTCAAGATGTGTAAGGAATGGTACACTCCGCATCAAAAAAATTTCGACAGTTAACGCCGTGGAGCTAGGCCACCCAATATAAATCTACTTATCCCATAACCATATCTGGTAAATAGATCCCCCTCTCTCATACTAAAATCAGCAAACAACGTTAGTGCAATTCTACTCTCAAATTTTACATGTATTGCAATCGATAAAATGAAAGAATAAAACCGAACAAAAGAGATTTTTAAGCTGATGTAGGGAGAAACTTAGACACACACAGAATCAAAAATTGAAATCAATGGATGTTTGTTAGAAAGATGTTCAGAAATGAGACAGAGAGTAAAGGGGTAAAAAGAAGAGAAATGGGAGAGGTATGGAATTTAAACGCAGTCAGAAAAGAATCTATTATAAAGTTGCGTTTCCAGAAATCCAACAGTAATACAGAAATAACGTTCGTTATATTTTTTCAGGGCAATTCCAATATATAAAGGATGCTTGAGAAAATCATTAAATTATTTTCGAAATGAAAAGCAAACTTGGTGGTCAAATTAAATACTTAATTTCCATTGGAAATATAGATCTCCGAGACACATCTAGGATAATATCAAAATTTTAATACACGTGCTTTGTTTCAGCGTTGTTCGGTTGCAAATTTGGTAGTGTCATTGGACTACTGATCCGAAATACATTCTAATAAACCCAGTATGTATCGTAGGTCTTACCTTCCAGTCCAAACACATGCACATTAAACAAAAACAAACAAACAACAGAAAGAGATTAAAATGATTGAATGATATTTTGCTGCTAAATTTCTATCAGAAACAGCCTATATTAAAAGTGCAAACTGTATCATAATGAAAAGTTACACATGTTCAAAAGAAAAATTGGATATTCCTTATAGATTTAGCAGAACTTACATGTTTGACATTTAAAACGTGAATAAAACACATTAAATTATAGGATGGAAACGAATTTTGTGTCAAACTAATATATATAAATCATGTTTTGAAATAAACAAAAAAGTGGCAACTTTCTAGTCATCTCTGAAGAATTATCTGTTTCGAATATTCAGTTCTGATTTCACCTATTGCAGATATAACATTGAAATTCGCACAGATAGAATGAACACGTTAGAGCTGAAACGGGTCATCGCGTAAGTCGGGTGATGTCGGTTAGCTTATGGACCACCACTGTGTCGACCATTCTAACCCATAATGACCTGGTGATTCGATTGAGACTCCTTAACCCGGAAGATTAAAAAATATTTTTACTTATTTCCTTGCGTTTAAACAGTATTTCCTTCAGAGGTGACCAGAACTGGAGAAGTTATTCCCAGAGCACGAGAAACAGGACGCCGATATTCCCAGTTAATTAGATTTTCCAGACCGGGTCGATTGGGCTAGGCCATTAAAACTGACTCGGTTTTAACACTGGAACACGCACACGCACATAGTGTGTATATGAGTGTCAGAGAGAGGGGAGAGAGGAGAAAATGCAAAGACATGATAAGGAAATGTGAAGAAAGACAGAGAGAGACGAATATAAATATGAATCCTACTTATCATTAGTGTATGATGAAGAACGCACACACTGTTTATTCGGATTTTCGCCAGTGATGCCTTGTAAGTTCTCGAACCGCAAATGAATCTCTCTTTGCAGCCATTATTTTATGCGAAAAATTTATACTATCTAATGAGGAATAAAACCAACATTTTCCATTTGGAAATCTAATACGATACTAATACTTCAGCGATCGCTGTATGCAAAATTGGTTTAACGAATGGCGTAGTGTTTCTTTCTGAGAACAATAATACAAAAAGTGGATACTTCAGGTGAATGAAGTATTTCGAATGTCCTGGTAATTCCCATAGATATTATTTGCTCTTTCCCAACCAACATTTGTAAATCGTCTCTATCAAGATAAGGGGGTTTGCTTCCACATTCTTGCACGTCTAGTATGAGAAGTCGATTCTCCACTTTGTAGAAAAACACAACTTTAGCTTGAACAGAATTTGAACCTGTGTTTTGTAGCTGTACTACTCGTAAGTCCAGTATGTTACCGCTACTCTATCATACCACCTATAACTGTAAGCCAAATATTACTAATTCGAGCCCTGAACTAAACGGCTTCTTTCTGTAAGGTTATTTACACCAAAGTGCACGCTGAAATTAATTTATTCGACGACCTGAAGTCAAATTAGTGCCCACTAATAAACGAAATAACATACAATCATGGGAAAATTACAGAAATATATTATTATTATTATTATTATTATTATTATTATTATTATTATTATTATTATTGTTATTATTTATATTACTATTATTATTCTATTATTATTATTATTATTATTATTATTATTATTATTATTATTATTATTATTATTATTATTATTATTATTATAAGCGTACCTTTAAAGTTGTACGGCAAAATTACTGCATCAAATGTTAGTATTTTTGTAATTTGTACTGGATTATGTTATTTAGTTTATTAGTGGGCACTAATTTGTCTTCAGGTCGTCGAGTAAATTAATTTCGACGTTCACTTTTGTGTGAATAACCTTACAAGAAGCCGGTTAGCTCAGGGGTGACCTTAGTAGCATTTGGCCTATAGTTTTCGGTGGACTAATAGTGTAGAAGTAACGTACTGCATTTACGATTAGTATAGCTACTAAACGTAGATTCAAATCCTGTTCAAGCTTACAAAGTGATTGTTGAGAATCGACTTCTCATGTTAGACGAGCAATCCTTGAGAATGTGCAAGCAAACCCCTGTATCTTGATAGAGACGATTTACAAATGTTGGTTGGGAAAGAGCAAATAATATCTACGGGAATTACCAGGACATTCGAAATACTTCATTCATCTGAAGTATCCACTTTTCGTGTTATTGTTCTCAGAAAAAAAACACTACGACATTTGTTAAACAAATTTTTCATACGGCGATCGGTGGAGTATTAGTATGGTACTAGATTTCCAAATGGAAAATGTCGGTTCGATTTCCTATCAAATAGTAACATTTTTGTGCATAAAATAATGGCTGCAAAGAGAGATTCATTTGCGGTTCGAGAACTTACAAGGCATCACTGGCGAAAATCCGAATAAACAGTGTGTGCGTTCTTCATCATACACTAATGATAAGTAGGATTCATATTTATATTCGTCTCTCTCTGTCTTTCTTCACATTTCCTTATCATGTCTTTGCATTTTCTCCTCTCTCCCCTGTCTCTGACACTCATATACACACTATGTGCGTGTGCGTGTTCCAGTGTTAAAACCGAGTCAGTTTTAATGGCCTAGCCCAATCGACCCGGTCTGGAAAATCTAATTAACTGGGAATTTCGGCGTCCTGTTTCTCGTGCTCTGGAAATAACTTCTCCAGTTCTGGTCACCTCTGAAGGAAATACTGTTTAAACGCAAGGAAATAAGTAAAAATATTTTTTAATCTTCCGGGTTAAGGAGTCTCAATCGAATCACCAGGTCATTATGGGTTAGAATGGTCGACACAGTGGTGGTCCATAAGCTAACCGACATCACCCGACTTACGCGATGACCCGTTTCAGCTCTAACGTGTTCATTCTATCTGTGCGAATTTCAATGTTATATCTGCAATAGGTGAAATCAGAACTGAATATTCGAAACAGATAATTCTTCAGAGATGACTAGAAAGTTGCCACTTTTTTGTTTATTTCAAAACATGATTTATATATATTAGTTTGACACAAAATTCGTTTCCATCCTATAATTTAATGTGTTTTATTCACGTTTTAAATGTCAAACATGTAAGTTCTGCTAAATCTATAAGGAATATCCAATTTTTCTTTTGAACATGTGTAACTTTTCATTATGATACAGTTTGCACTTTTAATATAGGCTGTTTCTGATAGAAATTTAGCAGCAAAATATCATTCAATCATTTTAATCTCTTTCTGTTGTTTGTTTGTTTTTGTTTAATGTGCATGTGTTTGGACTGGAAGGTAAGACCTACGATACATACTGGGTTTATTAGAATGTATTTCGGATCAGTAGTCCAATGACACTACCAAATTTGCAACCGAACAACGCTGAAACAAAGCACGTGTATTAAAATTTTGATATTATCCTAGATGTGTCTCGGAGATCTATATTTCCAATGGAAATTAAGTATTTAATTTGACCACCAAGTTTGCTTTTCATTTCGAAAATAATTTAATGATTTTCTCAAGCATCCATTATATTTTCTAATAGCCCTGAAAAATATAAAAAGAAACATTACTTCTGATTACTGTTTAATTTCTGGAAACGCAACTTTATAATGTTAGGTTCTTTTCTTACTACGTTTAAATTTCATATTTTTATTTCTTCTCCCATTTGTTTCTTTTTTACCCTTTAGTCTGTCTCATTTCTGAACCTCTTTCTAACAATCATTTGTTGGTTTCAATTTTCATTCTGTGTGTGTTTAAGTTTCTCCCCACATCAGCTTAAGAATCTTGTTTTGTCTTGGTTTTATTCTTTCATTTTATCGATACTAATTCATGTATAATTTGAAATTATAATTGCGCTCACGATGTTTGCTGATTTTAACATGGGATAGAGGAAAGGAGGAGAGAGAGGGCTCTCTTTACCAGACATGATTATGGAATAAGATGTATATTGGGTGGCCTAACTGCACGGCATTAGCTGTCAATTTTTTTATACGGAGTGTATCTATAAAATTTCAATATTTTTTTGTACTCATTGCTGGAAGTAACTCACTGTTTAAGAAGTAGCTCATACTTGTGAAATGGAGTGGAATTGATTCAGAATAAAATTTAGAAAATAGGAAAGAACACGCTTCAATAATAGCAGAACGATGTATTTTCAAACTTCCAAGCACTTCTTCCGTTGATATACATTCTTCGTAGCTGATATCGAGAAAGTCATTGTTGAAAAAGAGAAAGAAATATGAATAAATCGAAAACCGACTTTTAGTAGAAAGATATTAATACTATCCGCGTTCAAGATATCCAGAAAGTAAGTGGGTATAATTTCAATATCCCGTTTGTGACTATTGTTGGACTTCTTGTAGAATGACTTGAATAATCTATCTAAAGTGAGATATAGTTTTTAATGAAATATACATTACAGTAATTACAAAACTTGTTGAATTTCGAATGCTTTCATTATACATTCCTCGTAACTAACGTGATATATGTCACTGAATCTAAAACACAAGAAAATATGATGAACCTGTTGATCGTAAGCTGATGCGCAGATTTCAATTATATTTAAATATTTCACCTATTTTCTTGTAGAAATGTATGAAATTTGATAACATTCTCCCTAGTGAAGATATCTAAGGAATAATATGGATGAAATTGCATTATTTTGATTGTGACTATTGTTTGAAATGGCTCAACGTTGTGAAATGCTATCCCAAAAGAAGATTTTCATTTTACAATGAGAACGTGTTTCAATAGTTACAGAATAACGAAATCTTGAGTTACCAAAGATTTTCTCTCAATTATACACTCTTAGCAGCTAATATAAAATATGTCATTGCGGAAAGAGAAAGAAATATGACGAAACATAAAGCCTTAACCAGGTACACACCGTTTAATGCGCTTAAATATTTCACTTATTTTGTACCAAAAATTTGTGAAATTTTGTAGTATTATTGGAAATAAATATATCAAGGGAATTGTATGAATGGAATTTAGATATTTTTGTGACGATTCTTGGAAGCAACTCATTGTTGGGAAATACAATGGAGATAGCTGAAAGCAGAATTTAGTTCGTAATAAAAAAAATTAAAAAAAAAAAAATGTCCCAGTGATTACAATCGCGAAATGTTAAGCTTAAAAGCACTTTTCTTGTGGTATATATTCTTGGTAGCTAATGTTTGATTGTTGCAAAAGAGAAAGGAGCATGACGAGAAAGAAGACCTTGACCAAGTGTACACATTCAAATTCAGCTTAAATATTTTAGAAATTTTCTAATAGAATTCAGAAATATTTTGTAGGACTATGTCAAGCAATGATATCTAGGTAGTATGTCTGAAATTTCGATATTGTTTCTGGCCAGTGTTGGAAGCAGCTCAATTTTCTGAAAGGGAATCAGCCTGTCTCAAAGAAAAATTTAGTTTATAATGAACACATTTCAATAATTACAGAACAAATTACAAGCATTTCTTCCGTTATTATACATTCTTCGTAGTTGATAGCGAATAAGTAACTGTTACAAGAAGAGAAAGAAATATAACGAAACAGAAGACCTTAAGCAAATACACATGTTTCCAATGGGTTTAAATAATTCGCACGTTTTCCAATATAAAGACATGAAACGTTTCAGTTCTATCCCTAATAAAGGTATTTAACGAATGGTGTGAGGGCAATTTCGGTATTTTGTCTCATGGGCATTGTTAGAAGTAATTAACTTTAGTGAATATCTGTGGAACTATCTTAAAGTGAGATTTAGTTTTTAATAGAAAACGCATTTCAATAATTTCAAAACAAAGAAATAGTTGAGTTTCGAAAAACATTACTTTCATTTCTCACTTTTCGTGGTAACCATGATACATACCACTGAAACTAAAAGAGGGAAATGTAACGAACTGAAGATTTCACCAGTGTATTGATTCTTAAAGTTTATAATTTCTCTTATTATTTATTAGAAATTTGTGATTTCCTTGGCTATTCCCAGTAAAAGTAACTAGGGAATGGTATAAGTGGAATTTCAATATTTTGATTGTAATCAATTTTGAAAATAGCTCGTTGTAGTGTGATCTGGAAGTAATACTTAGTTCATAATGAAAAAGATTTTTGGAAAGTTCCAGAAAGCCGACATCGACTCTATTATATATTTGAAGAAACAAATATGAGATATTTCTTTATTGCGGAAAAAAATACGACAAAACAAAGGACCTTAACCAGGTGCACACAATTTAAATTGGCTTCAATATTTCACCCACTTTCAACTAAGTAGAAAACGACGAAATTTTGTAGCACTATCTTCAATGAAGGTGTCTAAGAAACAGTATCTGTGAAATTTCAATATTTTTTGTAATCATTATTGGAAGTAGCTCATTATTGTGAAATGGTACGGAATTAATACAGAACAAAATTCAGAATAGTGAGAAAACACGTTTTAATAAATGTACAACGACGAAATATTAGATTTCCAACCACTTTTTACGTTGTTATACATTCTTCGTAGCTGATATTGAAAAAGTTATTGTTGAAAAAGAGAAAGAAATATGATGAAACCTAACACCTTATCCTGCTGTATACGTTTTAATAGATTTAAATGTTTCTCAGATTTCTAGTAGAAAGAAATAAAAATATTCACCTCTATCCGCACTGAAGAAATCCAGCAAATGGTGTGAGTGCAATTTCAATATCATGTTTGTGAGTATTCTTGGAAGTAGCATTTGTTTTGTGTGTGTGTGTGTGTTGGGGGGGGGGGGAATTACTTAAATTTATCTAAAGTGAGATACAGTTTTTAATGAAATACACATTTGAATAATTACAAAACTTATTGAATTTCGAATGTTTTCATCACACATTCCTCATAACTAACGTGATATATATATATGCCACTGAACCTAAAACAAGAAAATATGACGAAGCTAAAGATCTTAAGCAGATGTATAGATATTAATTAGATTTAAATATTTTACCTATTTTCTTGCAGAAATTTATGAAATTTGATAACATTATCCCTAGTCAAGTTATCTAGGGAATAATATGGATAGAATCTGCGTATAAACTGAAGTAAACTTAACTGAACTTTACTGAACGAAAGCAGATGGAATGCTTATTGAACACAATACAAAAAAGAGAACAAGAGAAAGATAAAACACTTATGTACAGTTCAACTGTTTGCCACAATTTCTGAGTACTTGAAATGAAGACAGATAAATAAGTTCACTCATTTTAGTAACAATTAAGTAGTATCTATATACCTTATAAAATAAAATGAAGAGAAAGAAACGTTTTCAACAGATACACAGTAGACAACACAATTTTAAAACAGCCAAAAATGAATATGAACTGAAATAGACAGAAATCTACAGTAGTGTAGTCTTCATTGATAACTAGTCACACATCATACAAATCCATTATCATAAAGAAATCTATACTCTTTTTTTCTGACATCTTAGCAGATTTGCTCTCTCAAATTATATAGCATTGAACAATATCAGAATATTTCAATTTGATTCGCAGGTTTTTGTAAATTCTTCGTTGTTTTAATTGCTGAGATTATTAGTATTCCTGGTATTTGGGAAATCGTCGGAAACAAACGGGGATCTGTTAGTGACTTTCTAAAACGTGAGTCTCCTTAAGAAACAAAGTAGGAAATGAATAATAAAATCAGAAATTGTAAGCCAAAAATAGTGAGAAAGTGTTTTTAAAAATAAATAAATAAAATAAAATTATCCAGTGGAATTCAAATCAGGTTCAAAAGTAATGAATCACAGCAAACAGAAACAACTTATAACACGCATGACTATTGAAATAACTATAGAGTTATGCTTCAGTTGTATTGATGACTAACGAACTCCTTAGTAACCAGTCTTGTTTCCTACAATGTTTTGATTTTGGTAGAAATGCTATGTGTATTTTTTAACTACAACAAATTTTCTGCATTTGCCAAAGTGTTTTTTTTTCTGAAAGTCTCATTCTATTAAGTAACAAAATAGGAGCTGAATATTTCAAATAGCAAAATTTAAGAATACTTCACTACTCTCTTCCTTTCGATGTGTTATTACCAAAGTGCCTATTTTAAGGATCTCAGAAAAATACACGTGAGAAATTAATAGTTAGAAGAATGTACAGACACAAACAGTTGCAACAATGGTTGAAGATCTTTCCTTTTACCAGCAAATGGGATTCAGAAACTTACATGGATTTGTTTGTTGCAAATACACACATTGTAGTAAAGACGGGAAATGAAAGAATGCACTGACAGCAAGTGAAGGTTTCCGTTAAAAAAAAAAAAAAAATGCGCGTAACAGTTCCTCCTTTCTAAAGTGTCATAAATTTGTATTTGAAAATTCAACAGGAGTATAGAAATATCTGTTGCGTAACAGATATGGAGAAGGTTCAAAAACTTTTGCTTTGAATGCTGTTAAGCTATGCCAGCTGTTCAAAGTTCCTCGTCTCACATTGAGAAATAAAATGTTTCGACTACAAGCTTCTTTACATTTTCACACGAGAAAAAGTAGCAAAAATAATCTCGAGTGGGTGTGCAAAGTGATTTAACTCTTAACTTGATATTGTGATAAATTAAATTTAAAATCCCGCCTTCCCCCCCGAAAAAAAAGCAAATACGAGAGTTACCTCGAGATAAAAGATACCGCTCTACACACACCGGTGCGGAAGAATAGTGGCTTTTTTTCTCTAGCTCACTCGATTTTCACAATTTTCGAAATACCTCTCTTCACAGATGGACAGTACATGCGTGTTGTGACGTGTGGATGGATGTATCTCATGGTCACTCCATTTTGTCAGTTGGTGTATCCCATCATATACGTCGGACGACTGTTTCAGAATTTGTGTCGTGGACGCGAAAGTGTGACTATTTAAATGTGAGAAGCCTGATGTTAATCGGATAACTATTAACGAAGATACAGACTAAAACATTTTATCGTCTTTTCTAAAATTAAAAGCAAAACTGCTTGTGTATGTCGTGTACAAGTCTATAAGGTCGAGTGTTCTGTGTAAAGAACTGTGACGTATGAATACAATGCAAGTATTTATATAAATGAAATTTCCTGTTGGAGAAGACGCTCGTTCATTACGTATAACGCTAACTCAGCATTATCTGAAAGGAGACTAAAGAAGTGGATCCAAAATACGAATTCCGATTAATGTAACTTAAAAAGAGAATTAATAAACCACTCAACGTTTTAATAAAATCTTCATTAGATAATCAGGTTACATAGGCAGCTATTGTGTCATGTTGTTTGCACAGTATTTAGACGTTGTTGGTTGCCTACCTCTTAGGCATACCAGTAGTGACTTTAACGAACAACAGAACAGTAACTGAAGATTTGAACGACTCGGAGATTAATTACAAAAAGATGTGCTACGAAATCGATCGAAAAGGGAACGTCCCTCAAAAACAAAACATGTCTTCAGGTTCATCTTTCCCTAGTACCCACAAGTTAAAGAGAACTCTATTTAACTCACCTGTGAGATAATATCTGATTGAAAAAGACAAAAGGTTAGGGTAATGAGTCTTCCCCACTGGAGAATATTACGAAATTTTACAGGTGTTCGTGAAAGATCTAAAAATTTGTTGACAATATTTTGAAACTAACAAAAATTGAAGCAACAAAACTAGAAGCAATTAAGAAAAATCTCAGAGAATGGCTGATGCATCAATCCAGATTGGGAGAGTGAACATGTTGAAAAAAAATGAAATCTTTAAGTTTTACGTCCCACGGTTATGCCGGTTAGGCTAAAGGAGACGATGATGATGATGAGATATGAGTGAAATGGTGGAATGAAGAAAATGGAAGGAAACGGGAGAACCCCGAGAAAACCCCACGAGCACGGTGTTTTCGCACATGAGAACAATCAGCTAAGAAAGAAAATAAACTCAAAGAAGAGTTGGCTATAACAAAATTCAAAACCTGAAGCAAAAAGAACAGTTCACAACACTAGGGCAAATACAGGAACCTTTCATCAAGTTAACACATACGCGCAAGCTCATCAAAAACAGAAAGAGCGAACGCAATCCAGAAATCTGTACAAAGAAAAAAACCTGTTATCTTTTCAAAACCGAGAAAGTGAGACAATATAAAAGAATTGTAAGCAAAATAAGTTTGGCCAAGGACAAAATTAAAGAAACTACACTCAGTAAAAGGAATTCATTAGTAGTTGAAACAGCATCTAGAGAAGATATGTCAAAGATCACACAAGAGCAGAAGAAAAAGAAAACCAATGATCAGGGCTCGATAAATCCACTCGCCTGCTTGCCAGTGGCGAAGACTTTTTTACATTTGGCAAGTAGAGCCCGATCAATCAAAAATGTGTTTTATTCCACACAACGAACAAATAATGTAGGAGGGTGAGTTAGTAAGGATAGTTTAAGCGAGTAGTACACATTCAAAGCCATTTATAAAAACTTTCATCTTCCCGAACTTCTGCAGAAGACAGTGCGGCACAAAGACGGTTTTCTTCTTTCAAAACGGTTAAGTATATTCTGTGTTCTGCCAGTTTCCACCAGTTGTTGTGGAAGATATTTCAGCAAACATGAATTGAATCAAAATGAAACTACGTTCATCACTCGAAAGTTCTAATTTGGATTTGCTGATGCTCATAAATCTAAATGCACCTCACCTTGAATTATTTGACCCAAAGCAGTCTATCGATCACGGGTATTTCAAAAGCAGTGGCCACCATATAGCTGGACATACCCACAAGAAGTTCAATAATATGTCACTCTTTTTCTTATTTGTAAGACACATGCCAATAAACAAAATAAAAATGTCTTGATATGTTTACTGTGTCGCAAAGTGATTTTTGATCATTTGTATAAACACTGTGACTGCAAAATGGTTTAGCTAGTAGATTTTTTGTTTGGCTAGTACTTGCATGTAAGATTTTTCAAGCCTTGCCAATGATGAATATCTATAGTGTTTCAGCTGATCAAAAGAACGACGAAATAGTTGACACAATAATTGAACAAAACTTTGAAAAACAGAACTACGCAGAAACAAGAAAAGAATTATGATAGCCAGATTCAGAATTGGATTTAAAAAATAGTAAAATGTGGTCCAGTAATTGAATTAACAAACTACAAAATTAGTTCCTTGAAAATGAGAAACTACTTTCACGAGACATTTTCCGTAACAAGCTTTTATTTCTCTAAACAAATGCATCAAATGTGCAGATTTAGAACACACTGCCAAGTATCGTAATTCCTCATGTACTAGATGCCTTCACTGCGGTAATGAAAATTATGAAACTGAAGACTGGTTTAATAACGAAAAACAACCAATCTGTATTCCTTGTCTAATCAGAAAGAAGAGATGAAAAGCTAAGGAGCATGACCTATAAAATGGTCTATGATAGAATAATAATACCTAGGATAATGTCAGAAGTTCAACACACTTTAAAGGTCCATAGCTCCAAAACTATGGGACCTACCGTAGTCAGATAAAGACTTCATTTAGGAGCTAGTATGTGTCCTATCCAAATATTCAAGTTTCACAATCCTGTGGTACTTCCGCAACAATTTTAATAGAAGCAGTTGGTGAGTACTTCAAATTATATCCCCGTAGAAAAACTCCCTCTATAAAAATCGTTGCATGAATACCTTAGGATTCTGAAACATGTATTTTTAAATAGTGCACATATTAGTTCCTAAGTGAAGTCTTGACCCGACTACAGTAAGTCCCATAGTTTTGGTGCTAGGACCTTTAAAGTTCATTTCTTCATGTTTTCGTCAATCTATATCTCCGAAAGGAAGCATGTGTGCACTCAAGTTGGTCTATACTTTTTGTCTTACCTTGGTCTCAGAAATCAATTCGCAAATGTTGTCGGTGTTTTGATACACCCTGTATATACTTGTAATATGTAAGTGAATGAAATAAAATGAAATCTTTAAGTTTTACATCCCACGACTATGGCTAAAGGAGACGGTTAGGCTAATGCCGGTGGTTATGCCGGTTAGGCTAAAGGAGACGGTGATGATGAGAACTGAATGAAATGGTGGAATGAAGAAATGGGAGGAAACGGAAGAACGCCAAGAATACCCACGCACACGGTGTTTGTCCACTACAAAGCTCACTTGACGCGATCAGGGATCGAACTAAGAACCTCATACACCAGAGGTGAACGCTTTACTACTGAGCCACCACGGCCCTCGTAATAAGTAAGTGTTGGTGTATCAAATGTAATAACAGGATTTCTATTGATCTGGAGAAATCTATTGCCCTGACTTCTCCCTGACCTTTGGTAGGAAGTTCTCTGACTTTCATGATAGTTGTCGGATGACGCTGACATATAAATAAGGAATAAATAACGGTGAACATTTATGTATCAGAACATTTACTCCATAGAGACAAATAATAATCGATTGCTCATACGTACATTCCACTTACCTCCCACAAAAATTAGAGCAACGTCCCATACTGTGATCATTAATGGTTGGCTAAGCTGAAATTCGTGTACAATTAATGTTAGAGAAAATATATTTTATAAAATGTTCCTGATTTCCAATTTTTTGCCCTGTGTTTCCCTGACCTGCATCATTTTCCCTGATTTCTCTGACCGGTAGGAGCCCTGGATAATTAAAAGCAGATAAAGGTAATTAAGAAACAACGGTCTTTTGTTAAATACAAGGAAACAAGTGAACTGAAGTAGCTCTAAAAACTGCCGAGGAAGAAATGTTGTAAAGAGAAAGAGAGAGACAGAGGAAAAAAGATTAACTGTAGAGACAGAGGTATTAGCGACGCCAGAGAATGCTAGGCAAAGCGAAATGGCAGGGGAGATTAGAAAGAACTTAAAAAATAAAATAAAAATAACCTTTAACCATTCACCCCTAAAAATTATCTCCATCGAAACGGAGTTGATATATTATAAACCAGTGATTCCATTCTTTTGCGATTCACTTGTTTCCCTGAAATGTTTTATAACAATTTGTTTCGTGTTAACTAAAAAATCTACTGAAAGAGTTTGAACGTAATTAGGTAAAAGAAAACTGTATTTGATTCTGTTCAGTAAAAATGTTACAAATCGACTAAATTCTCAACCACCGACTTTAAATTGGAGAATGTAATTACCAGAATGCAGCAAGTACAGTTCGCGGCTTAGAAATCGTTACAAAAATTTTAAGTCCAAATTAATAACAAACCCTTGCGCCGTTTTCTTATGCATTCAGAAACACATGTCTCGATCGACTATATAATTCTGGTATTCAATCCAACTCACTCCCTCCTCTATCTCTCCTTGTCTAAAGCAGTATGTGACGTAATATATTCTTTCCATCTAGACGGAAAAAGCATGAACCAGATTTACAAGGTTTATAGCCCTAAAACCGTCTCTTCCATTCTTTTGTTCTGAAATGCTCTTTTAGAGCCTGAATAAAAGAAATTTCACAAAATGTTCCCATAGCTTCATAAACGCCTTTATTTGCATTCTTTCCCTTCTTCAAAGACTGCAAGTAGGAAGATGATCCTTGTGAAATCTTTGGAAATCATCAATCAGGGCAGTAGGTTTTGTGCTTCCCAAGTTTGCAATGCGGGTGCAGAGCTCTACTGATGGAAAACTACTGACAGAAATGAGTGTTATTTAATGATTAATTTCATTTCTTGTCAGTAATTGCAAGCAAATGTTTCAGCGGTGTGATTTGAGCAGGAGAGGAGGGTGCAATTTTCCCTCCTTTAATCTTGATAAATACATCTTGTTTGATCAGATGTATAGTAATACATTAATTTAAAAAAAGTAAAACTCATGTCGGCGCAGAATCTCCGCCGCCTCCCCTCAACCTGGCAAAATCGAAAATGACGCTGCTTATTAAAAACGAACCTATAGAGTTACGAAAGCACATTGCTAAAGCTCGTACATTTGGTTTCAAGAGACGAAGGTTTGATCCAAGCCATATGAATTCATAGTGGATAACACTGAGGGAGAAAGATTCAAATATGGAGACAGAGAGAGATGAATTACATATGCAAGTTTAGAATTGGAGAAAAATGATCAGACAGCATTCATATTATGACAAAAAATGTGATTTTCTGAAACTGAAGAAGGAAAGGTTTCGAACTGCGAGGATTACATTAGCCAGTTGTCGAATTAAGATGAAGAACTGTTTTTAGAGAAACAGATGAATGCGAAGGGAGAGAAAGATCATAAGATCTGAGGAATTAAGAATTTCAAAAAAAAAAATTTAGCTTCCGAGACGGATTTCAAGTCACGAACCTCTTTGCTATCAAACCATGACTTTATCCATTCATCCACAGATACCTTTATGCAGTAACTCATATAGCTTAGAGGGTGCATAATGAAGTTCCCCATATTCAGGAACACGTTTTAAGGCAGTAAACGTTTGTTACTACTGTGTTAATTGAGTTATATTTGATAGACCTGTCTGATAAAATAGTGACAAATGCTGAGACATAAATCAACGTTACCGAAGTTCTAGAGTAAAATGAAACAAATCGTCGTAAACATGTTAAGAGTTTGGAACGTGAAAGATTAAAAAAAAAAATGCGCGTGAGTATATCACTTGGATGTCAATCTAAAACTTTAAAAAGTAGCATATTTACTTTCTTGTCTCTTAGACGAATGGTTAGTGTAAGGGACTCCTACGTGAATGGTCGTAGGTTCAAATCCCGACCATTCATATTGTTTTTTTTTATTTGTTTATTTTTTTAAGCTACGTTAATACTGTGCATTACAGAAGTTCAATTTTGACCTCAATGTAGTCGCAGCTAGTTAAAGCCGGAATTCTTTAATTTATGTAATCTGTTATTACTCGCTTTTCTTTAACTTGCAATGTTTCAACTTTGATATTAAATCTTACAACCCTACTTTAAATCATTTTCCTACGTCATATCATGATGAATTTTTGCACAACGACAAGAGTCGGGTGGTAATACAATATTCTAGTATTTAGAAATTTTGACTCAGAAAAAATGTACAGTGGACTGTACGATGCAACATGAACCCCTCGAGTAATTTCAAACGAATTTAGTATACGAATAAATTACTATCTGAACAATATACTGGTGGGGAACAAGACACTGAAACCATTGCTCGGAGGAGAAGGGGTGATATGTGAAACTAGTAGAATGTGAAAGATATTGATGTCGAATTCATAGTTTTCGGGTTCGAAGAGATGAAAACTGGCACTCCTCACGTCTTTTTAGTCGTGCATAAATGTAAAATGGTTAAATATTACGTTTTTCCTTTTAAGTACGATTGTTTTAAAAACTTATCTTTCAACTTTATGTTTTAATTATTTTCTACTTCTTACTTATAATTATACTTCTATATAATTCTACTTCTCTATACATAATTCTACTTTTTACTTACGTGTCGTTGGACGCTCGTAAACGATTTATTAAACCTTGGTATGGAGCGTGGCGCATTATGTATCAGAAGCGTGGACATTGAGAAAATTTCAAATATTCAAGCTGGAAGCATTTGGAATGTGGTGTTGGCGCAGAATGCTGCGCGTATCATGCACCGAAAGGAAGACAAATGAAGACGTACTAAAGGAAGCTAATGAATGACGACAGATCATTAAGATAGTAGGAAAAAAGAAGAAACATCATCCTTGGCCATCTTATTCGGCATCCAGATTGGATCACAGTGCAGATAGAGCGAAAGGCGGAAGGAAAACCAGGAGGAGAAAGACCAAGGATACAATATCTAGATTCAGTTACGAAGAAGAGACTTTATCAAAGTATAAAACAGCTATCCCAAGGGAGAAAAAGTTTAAAAATTTACATGTTGCTCACCAATTTATGGTTGAGGTGTATGTTGTATTCTATGTTATACATGTATTATTTACATTTTATGTCTGATACATTTGAAGAGAAGCTTACAATTCAGAGTAGCAAGGACATACAGATGATGTAGGCCTTGGCGATCAAGAGCTCCCCGTCCCCCGAAACACTACTTTTCTGTTAATTTTACTTGTTTTTACAGATGATGTTAAGACATTTTAGTATAATATGCCCTCATATTGACTTTGAACCCCCTCAAAAAGCTTTTGATTCCTGAAATAAATTCCTGCCTACGTCCCTGCAAAGCAGTGACGATTTTATGGAGTGACCAGGGAGTAATGCCTCCCTGGAGCAACAATTCCCCAGAAGCCATATCTCTGATAGTTTCCGATGTGATATCAGTATTTGTGCATTACCACTTTTCATTCTCAATGTATTGAAACTCACTCCAATGGAATTGTTCTGAAATCTTAACTTGTTCCCCCTCTGACCCCCATGCGAATGGGGCCCGACCTTGGACATACATCACATCTGGAATATCACTATTTATATCAGTGACCCCGAAAACTGTGCATTCAACACAAATACAATATGTTTTTTGTTGTTTTTGCCTGTCACCTGCTCTGACCTCCATGCCAACCAAGACTGAACTTGGACTTAAGCAACATCGACAGTGTCACTATTCATCTTTGCGACCCTGAAAACTATGAATTCGACACTAATATCGTTCGTATTTGACTACTTTCACATGTCACCTTCCTCATTAGTAGGGATGGTTTCAGTGTCTCGCCCCCACAACTATGGAGGAATTTCAACCAACTTAAGTATACCTATAAATTACCATCTGAATAACAACTATGCGGTTTTTTTTTTTTTCGGAGAGGAATTCGTCAACTACTTTTTAAATAACAACGTGGTGGCTTTTTTCGCTTTCCATGCTGAAGATTGCCAAAGAGATCAATTTCGTCTGGACCATTGTGCTATGAATATAGGCTTTAAAGGCGTTTATTTCACTGAATGCTCGCTTAGGTGTTGCTCTCATCAATGGAAAAATGAGATAGTTATAAAAGAGTAGGAGTCTACACAATGACAATGACAGTTATCTAAGATAATTCATTTTAAGTTGCTGTCATAACTGTTGCTGCTGTAGGGTAACAAATCACATATTTGAAACTAGTGCCGGCTTAAACTAGCTGCGACTATATTAAGGTCAAAATTGTACTTCTGGAATGCACAGTATGAGTGTAGCTAAAATTAAAAAAACAATAAGAACGGTCCGGATTCGAACCTACGGCCATCCACGTAGAGGTCCCTTACACTAACCATTCATCTAACAAACAACCAAGTAAACATGCTACTTTTTAAAGTTGAAGATTCGCATCCAAAAGACACACACAGGCGCATTTTTTTTAAACATTTACGTTTCAAAAGTCTAACATGTTTACCACGATTTGTTTCATTTTACACTAGAGCTTCGGAAACGGTAATCTATGTCTGAGTATTTGGTACTACTTTATCAGACGGTTCTATTAAATATAACTCAATCAACACAATAGTGACAAACTTTTACTGCCTTAAAACATACTCTCCTGAACAATGAGGACTTCATTGTGCAACCTATAACTAAAGTATATGAATTACTGCATACAGGTCTCTGTGGATGAATGGATAAAGTCATGGTTATGGTCATGGCCATGGAAGCGAAGAGGTTTGTATTTCGAAACCCATCTCGGAAGCTGAAGATTTTTAAATTCTGAATTCCCCAGATCTTATGATCTTTCTCTCCCTTCGCAAACAATGATGCTCTAAAAAGAGTTCTCAATCTTAATTCGACAAACAGGCTAATGTGATCCTTGCAATTCGAAACCTTTCCTTCTGTTTCACAAAATCACAATTTTCGTCATAATACGGATGTTGTCCGATCATTTTTCTCCAATTCTAAATTTGCATATGTAATTCATCCCTCTCTGTCTTTATATTTGAACCTTTCTCCCTCAGTGTTATCCACTGCGAACTCATATGGCTTGGATCAAACCTTCGACTCTTGAAACCAAATGTAAATGCTTCAGCAATGTGCTATCGTAACTCCATAGGTTTGTTTTTAATAAGCAGCGTAATTTTCGATTTTGCCCAGGGGGGGAGATCCTCCTTTGACATAAGAGTTTCACTTTTTTTTTATTGATGTATTACTATACATTTGGGCAAACAAGATTAAAGGAGGGGAAATTACACCCTCCTCTCCTGCTCAAATCACGTCGCTGAAACATTTGCTTGTAATTACTGACAAGAAAATTAAATTAATCATGAAATAACACTCATTTCTGTCAGTATTTTTCCGTCAGTAGAGCTCTGCGCTCACATTACAAACTTTGAGAAGCACAAAACCTATTGTCGTGATTGACAATTTCCAAAGATTTCACAAGGATCATCTTCCTAGCTTGCAGTCTTCGAAGAAGAGAAAGAGTGCAAATAAAGGCATATATAAAACTATGGAAACATTTTGTGAAATTTCTTTTATTCAGGCTGTGAAAAGGCATTTCAGAACAAAAGAATGAAAGAAATGGTTTTAGAGCTATAAATCTTGTAAACCTGGTTCCTGTTTTTTTCCTTCTGAATGGAAAGAATATATTACGACACATACTGTTTTATACAAGGAGAGGTGGAGGAGGGGTGAGTTGGTTTGAATACTAGAGGCAACTAGTCGATCG
The DNA here is from genome assembly GCF_964235325.1 of Thermobia domestica. Taxonomy (NCBI): domain Eukaryota; kingdom Metazoa; phylum Arthropoda; class Insecta; order Zygentoma; family Lepismatidae; genus Thermobia; species Thermobia domestica. The sequence goes on along the minus strand of NC_137454.1, from coordinate 284,385,398 downwards.
AGTCATGTGTTTGTGAATGCATGTGCAAACAGGGCAAGAGTTTGTTATTAATTTGGACTTAAAATTTTTGTAACGATTTCTAAGCGACAAACTGTACCATTCCTTCTTGCTGGTTTCCTTGATCAGAATTCACGCTTCATTCATTACAGTAGCTCTTCAAATTGTTCACTAGGCTTCCCTCCATGCTGGTCTAGTGGCTAGAGCGCGTGCACTTTCGGTGCACGTGGTTTTGTGTTCGATTCTAGGTGGAAGAGGATAGAACGCACGACCGGTAGTTCGGATTCCACCTTAAAATGTGGTTCTACGTCTCATATAGCCTCGCTGCTGAAAACGGGGGATAACTTCAACAATTTTTAAGATGCTGGATGTTCGCTGCAATGCCAGAAGTACCTGGTCTCCAGTGGTCAGCCATCCAAGTACTGATCTGACTCAGAACTGATGGACTTCGTTGCTCTCGAGGGAACCGACAGACCAAATCGGGTAGGGTTGAAAGTAAGAGTGGCTTATTATGTTCAAATTGTATCCACGACAAATAAATAAATATAATTAAAAATAAATAAACTGGTAGAAAAACTGACTATGAACACTTTTATTAATATAAAACATAAGATTTTTAAGCATTATTAGCAGAAACTATCTCCTCTATCACTTGGAACATAGTTAAATAACAATTTATACGAATTATTTTCCGTTAGTGATTTCACATCCAATATTTCGTAAGCTGCCACCTGATAAGGTTGTAATATCAAAAATAAATAAAAATAAACTAACGGCGAAGATTTTACGAATTCTCTTGAAAAACTCTTTATTATTTTATATTAATTATATTTATTTATTTTGGGTTTTTTTCACATCTTGGTTGTGCCATTTAACGTTAAAAAATAGACGGCAAAAAATGGCTGATGAATATTGTAAGGTTCCATACCCTCACACACGGTAACCACTTGTTTTTAAAGCGAATCAGTCTATATCCGCTGACGTCTCTCGCCACAATTTTGTCTCTTCAATCAACCGAAAGTGAATTCTGTGCTGCTGTGACAATTAGTTATTTTAAAATGTTATTTTGCTAAGTTCTTCGTCACAGTCAATGTTCTTGAAAGTATTTTTATGATACAATTAAAGGCCATTGGTTGTATCATTTACAATGGAAAATTGTGCCTCTTTCACGAAAAAATGATTTCATGGATGCAACCTACTTCCTAAATCCCACCCATGAACACCCCTGAAACACCATCTGGTATTCTTCAACGACCGACTACGAAACAAGTTAAAATAATAAAATGAAGTAAAAGTCACTAGAATATATGTTGGTAAAATACGCAAATGCATTTTATCAATGAATAAAACACTTACAACGACTAAATATTTTGGCCTAGTGGGAATTACATTGTTACATTGAGTAAAAGCTACGAATAAATGAACAAAGAAAAGCATAAAATCCGTATACATGTCTGAAATTCTATTAATATATTGACGAAGAGACGGAAATTATATTACCTTATACATAATCTCTTTGGTTGTATTATAAACGTTATTAAACTATGTTTCTGAACGAAATTTTGAGAAAGCTCGTATTTTGTTTCCAAAGAATTTACTTGGTTTCAGACCATGAAGCTCAAGGCAAATAACACGTAAGCCATGTACGTCCAATGAGTACTTAACGAATATGTATGTCATGTATGCCGCGGGAACATGAATGCGTGGACTATCCGCTTGAGCGAGATATTGGAAAAGGAAACTTCGACACTTTTCTTAATTATTTGGTGAACAATCCTAAAAAGTGTAGAAGGTTCCTACTACTAGCAACCTCTCTATAGGAATGGCAATACTAAAATAATTTGAAGAAACATATAACTTCGCAAATAAAAATAAAAAATAAAAATAAATATCAGCAAACTTTTGATACCATAATGGTATCATAACATTAGTAGTAACACATATAAATATACATTAAAAATAAAGACAACTAATGGACAACAAACAAGATAACGAGACAACTACAACTAAAAATTTAAATACGCTGGCCTTTGAAGACTTCTCATTCAGTTTCCTATCACGTCTTTATGGCCTTCTTCTTCGGTATTACCTATAAGGAAAGGAATTCATTAAGTACTAGTTACGAAAAAAAATATATTTTAATATACAAACTAAACTAAATTTCACGGTCTAACTGTACAAAAAAGAGTGGGCTATTTAAACTAACCATTACAAGCTCCTCTTTTATCTTCACATTTAGGTTTTGTACAGCCACCAGCATAAGTGTCCCCCCCCCCCCTTCCCGAGTGCTCTAATTCCATTAATTGAAGTCCAGATCATTTGCAGTTTGTAAAACGCCTCAACAGATGCAACCCAAATTACACAAAAGTTTTCCTTGCACTGACAGCAGTTGGTAACACTAACTCAGGTCTTTATGGAAGTAAAATTGGAGTAGATGACGCATGAAACAACTCTCCATTCTGAGATGGATCTCTATGATTTGAAGCGTGTTGTGAACGTATTTCAAAGAAATAAAGGATAACTAAGCCTAACTAAAACATTGCCCCTATACAGCAAATGAAGTTTCTATAACGGCAATATAACTTAAGACATATCATGTATATATTTTTAAGCAGGCTTTGCGCTGAACATGTGCTGTACAAGTATTTAATGTGGAATCAAACATTAAACGCATCTACTTGGTTGCTAACTTAATTTTTCCGCATGAAAAAGATACTTTCAGTCATTGAACAAACAAAACTAGTAGGATTACAGTGAGATTATTCATATATTCTATACAGTGAGGTTGATTAAATTAGGCTATATAGAACATTAAGTAACAGGACTGTTCGAAACTGTTGAATGAATATGTTTCCTCATATTCAGCGTTTATATAATATTTTGCCCAAATAATGATGAATATTTTACACACTCTACCAATTTCGTGATACAATATTTTGGTTAAATAATGATATTTTACACACACTACCAATTTTAACAACAGTTCTTACAATTCTGTCTACGGCATATGCAACTCTTTTCGTTTCTTTTTTTAAAGAGTAATACGAACCCCATTTTTCTATAGAATTTCAACTATAAATAGGATCATTCATTTATATTTGTTGTTGAGTGTAGTCTGATGCCACCGAAACTGAACAGATTCTGGGAGGGGTTTATTGTGGCCCTTTTCGATGCCGACTTTACGGCTTCGCGCATCATAGAAATGTGTCAAGTACCTAACTTCCGTGTAGGTCGTGCCACTGTAAATTGTATTATAAGGAAATATGTGGCACAGAGTACTGGGCCAAACACACCAACGCGAGCAGCTAGAAAGTGCCCTCCCGTGAGAAGAACCCGGCTGCTATTGTATGTAGTTCGCCATATGGCGACCTCCGAAAATCCCCCACACAGCGTGGGATAGCCAGCAAATGCCGAACAAAGCAAGTGACAATCAAGCGCACCAATCACAGTCTCACGGTCGTTCGCAAAAGCAGTTTGTACGCCACTGAAACTGTGTCATGTGGCTGAACGAAAAAGAAAAACTCAGAAATTCTATCGCCGTATGGAACAGGAATCTGAAATTTCGGCAATTCCCTTCTCTGACACCCTTGTCAAGGATCCAGATGGCAGCCCATCGGGCTATTGTGCTTTCGGACTTCTCAGATGGTGCCTGTCCCATCGCTGAGTCCTCACAGTCTCCGACCTGTGGAAAGACTGTAAAGAGGAGTTGGATGTAATACTCATAGGCTAGCTGCAACGCAGTCTTCTGCAATGGAAACTCCGATGCCAGCCAATAGTCAGTAGAAGTGATGATCTGCAGATCTAACACAACCGGTGGTGGAAACAGACATTTTCAAAGTAGTAACACATTCAAATTTGGCTCAATATAAATGAATCAACCTCTGTGTATATATGGTGTTCAAAAAAACACAAAGAAACTTAGGGAAATGAATCCGCACAAGAGGACATGAAAAAATTACAAATTAACATGGGTGCACAAATGCTCATTTCGAAGCTATAGTCCCCCCCCCCCCCGAAAAATGGTAGGAACGATGTGAAGAGGATTCTAATTCGAGAACAAAATGTCGGATCAAGGTCTGTTAAAAGAGCATAGTGATTATTTTCAGCCTAGATTCCTTTAATGTACCAGTGGATATGAAACAAGGACGGGGAATATGGTAAGTCTTGAAGCTTAGAAGGATTTTCATGAAGTTTTGTAGACAAGAAAACCGATGGGTCAGAAACAGGAAACATGCACATATTCAATAGTGAGTTATACATTAATGGAATGTAAACTTAAAATAATTACTGTTACTTCACCCAACCTTCTTCCGACATTTCATTCTCAAGTCGCGACCCTTCTCATTTCGTTTCTACCATTTGTTGGTGGGCTGGTGGGCATTTGTACACACCTATGGCTCTATATTTCTTTCATGTTTTCGTGTGAAGATTCATTCTCAAAACAAACAAACAAACAAACAAAAGTATTAATTTCGAACACCCCGTGTATTCTTTTCCTGTGTGTTGAGATTTTTTATTTTTCTCTTCATATCACAACACTCACATTGCACATTAATTTCTACAATCTTATATAATAACAATTAAAACACAGTCGAGAAATAGACCAACAACTATTGTTACTGTGGTGTGGCACCATCTATCCTCTCAAAATTCTGCTTACTTCCTTAATTCTAAGTTAAGAACTCTACAAAACAAATTAATTAACTCATCAGTTTAAATCTGGTTGCTGACTTCACTAAGTAACACGTTAGCATGTCTGGCGCCTAAAGTGGAGTGAAGTGGAATACAGCGTAGGCCACAAGTTGGTTGACACTAAGATTTATTCAACTCTTCATTGAGTACATTAGCAGTAGCTGATTGATGTAAACAATATATTATGGTGTAGTTCGTAAATAATACGTCGTAAGAAGAGATTTTATAAAATATTTAAACCTTGTTATATTTGTAATTAAGTAAGTTTACAATGAATAGAAAGTTATCAAAGAATGAACATGTGTTCGTATTTCAAAAGGCGGTTGCATGATCACAATACGATTACCTAGATGTGATTAAGTTATTCTTTTCTGTCTGGGAAATAATGAAAGACAAAACTTTCCTAAAGAAAGAAAAACGTATCCGGAGCATTTAAAAGAACGTATAACCCGGTACTTCTCAGTTTGATAAATTACCATCCAATAACGACTAGCGGATCCACAAAGATCGTTTGGGGGGGGGGGGGGGAGGTTCGCTTCTTGGAAGATGAGCGTAGCCTCAAGGTAACCAGAATTTTATTTTGCAAGAATCGGAAGCATATGAATGCGGGGTTGGAGAGGTGGTGTAAACCTGATTCCAGATTCCATTTTGTAGCCCGATTTTTTTTTAAATGAAAGTATATTGTTTCTGTAGATTTAAATTAAATACGCACTTTCGTTTCAGAGGCGTGGCGGGGTCATGGTTCAGTTCGCACATAGTCACCGCAATATATCAGATGCAGTGTCTTGCACAGTACTTGCACAAAAAAAAAAAAAAAATCTATATTGACGATGGCATTCATTTTAACGAAAAAGTGTACAATTTGCCCTATCATTTATATTTTGATTAACAATTGCGGGACAACAATCGAAAGAAAAAAACGACAGACTCGGACTAAGCAAAAATAGATAACAAAAGTGCACATGCATAAAGAATAATACAAAATTTCAAGAAATAACAAAAGACATTATGATATTTCTATGTACATTCCTTGCTAGCTTAAAAATAGTAGGCCTACAATAATTATAAAGTGATGTTTAATAGTATATGGCACACAATGTTCCAAATGGACCAAAATATTGGGAAGCAATATTCACATGTCCCGGAGTCAAATCATGTCAGACTCATCGACAAAACTTGTAGTGTTTCCCAAGTTGATGGAGGTGGTGACGAATGGTTTCTCCACTCACACTGAATTGTAGTCCAAATTCCTCACATGTCTGGCCACTGTTCGCTTCAATTGATGTAGACACCTGTGTTTCGTTGCTGTTTCGTCTGAGGGAGAAGCTATTTCTGGACAGGGTGTTGAATGCGAGAAATGGATCCTGTACGAAGCTCTAGGGTCCCTCCATCATTAGTTAGCATCCCATGAACAGTTACCAAAACAGCCAAAACTAGCGCTGCACCAGAAGGTCCTCCTATGTGTTTGGTGGACCTGCTCGCGGCATCGTGCATCGAGAACTGCTACCAGCTGCTCAGAGCATCAATGCGTCTGTGTACTGTCAGCAGTTAAGCCATGTTCAAGAAAAAACTAAAAACTCTGAAGTCAGCACTTCTGAATCGCAAAAGTGTCCTCCTATTACAGGACAACGCTAAGCCTCACGTGGCTAGGATGACCCCGGACACCATTCTACGCCTTGGATGGGAAGCACTATTGCATCCGCCATATTCCCCGGACATTGCAGCGTCCGATTATCACCTGTTCCATTCATTGGAGAATCACCTTAGAGGACACCAGTTCAAATCCCTAGTAGAGGTGCAATAAATGCATTTGGTATCTTCTTCGCTACAAAGTCCACCAAGTTGTACGGCGATGGAATCCATGGCCTTCCAAAACGTTGGCAGATGTTCTATGCTGATAGGGACTATTTTTGATCTTCCAGGTACGTCTTAAGTGGCATATTGATGTTCGAAGGTGGTGGATGAAAAAGCGACAGAACTTTCTTGGTTACCTTTATATTTATAGTACCTTGTTAAAACGTTTGTTTTCAAACTGTCAAATATAAATCGCAGTGTATTGTGTAATCTGCTGTCACAAAAAAGTATGCCATATTATTTTTCGATCGGTATGGTAAAATTGTATTTTTCCATACTATTTTACCGTAAATTATTAATTACAGTGTAGTCTCGTTAATTCGAACTTGGATAATTCGAAATATTGGATAATTCGAACAGAAGTCCATTCCCCTTGAAAACTGTATTGAAAACAAGAGTAAAAAATCGTGGATAAATCGAACTTTTGAACCTATGTTTTGGATAATTCGAAGTAAATAGAGTTGAAAATTTTTAATATTGGACAGATGTAAAGAGAGAAATACAGTTTTAACGTGTTTTCAGTTATCCAGATGAGCCATAGGGAAGAGTAATACAAAAAATAAATAGAAAATCTATGTAATGATAAAGATGAAGATGAGTTGGGGAAGAAGTAAAGATAGAGAACGTGTGCCATCTCATCTTGTTTCAGAATTGGTTGAAAATTTAAGATGAATTATTGATAAAGTCAACCAAATGTTATTAATATCGAATTCCACGCAATACACGAAGTTCAAGATTTATTGACCGTACAAAAATAATCAAATTTAAGCAAATGAGGTTTACGACTTCTTTAAAGTGAGAACAGAATATTCAAACTGTTACTGGTGTTTAATTGTTTGGGCTATTCAATGTATGTTGTGGTGTTGTACGTAAATATATTTTCCATGTACACGTAGTTTGAATTATGTGGAGTCAATGTCGTTTGCTAGTTTGCGGTATTCTATCACGCAAATAATAAGCTGCTTTAAAGGTAAAATCTACACCATATGAATATGTTATTGATGCACAGTACTTTGGTTTGTTTGTTGTTATACATGTGAAAATGAATGTTGTTGGATAATTCGAATTTTGGATAATTCGGAGTTTTTTCGTGTCCCCTTGGACTTCGAATTAAAAAGAGTCCACTGTATATGTAAACTTTGTTATTTCTAAATGACTGAAGCGAGGTAATCTTATGATGATGTTTCAAAAGCTGGTCATTTGGGGAGGGGGCTGGCCACGATGGGCCCCCCATGGCTACACCCCTGGTGACCCTGTATCTACTGTATGAGTGAGGTCGACAGACCAGCGGCAAAGCGCCAACATGGTTGGCGCGAACTGTAAGAACATTATCAAAAAGACACTCTGCTTTTACTTGATTTTGAGCACTTTTCATTACTTTTCCTTCCATTTTATATATGTGCACATGCATTTTCCTAACATGGCTAACATTATAGGACCATTTCCTAAAGCAGGAAGAGGATTTAAGTACATACTAGTATTAGTCCAAGTAATTTTTCCTCTCTTTTTTTCTTTCCTCCCGAATTTCGCGCCCCCTTACTTTCTGCGCCCGGGGCCGTCGCCTCCCTACGTATGATACTGAGGAATAAACGCTTATATCTTGTTCTAAGCTAGAAACAAAAATAAAATTTACCGTTCCCCGCCTCATAATTAATCTTCTAATATGTACAAAGCAAAGCGAGGTTCTTTAAATAGATCCATTCGCACCCTTACTACAAGAGTGCCACAATTCAAAAAGTTAATTTTGAGTAAATCGCATTTGAAAGTGTTGGTAATACATTCACTTAAATGTTATTCACTAGTGAAACTAGGAATAGTTCATAGGAACTATTCACTAGTTTCTAGGAGCTCTCGTGCAGCTCCTAGAAAAGCTAGGGCCATGATTCTTATATTGTCGGATAGACGGCAGGCTCACTAATTCGAATATATACATAACTTAAAATTGACAATTTTTTGAGTTGTGGCACTTTTGTAGCAAGGGTGCGAATTGTTTTGGGCTGTGAAAAATTTGTAGCCAACAAAGTCTCCCTTCCAGCTGCCTCTGTGTGTGTGAGAGAGAGTTTATGACTCGGTATAACAAACGATTCTGGGAACTCGAAATACTGTATTTTAACAACCGGTTCTCGCGAACGGCTGAATAGCACCACTGGTTTTAATAGTTTGAGGTAAATGATTAAACAATTTAATAGGTGTGCAGAAGACACTTTTCCTATATATTTCAAGTCTACGTGAAAGAACATATAGTTTCTTTATCTCTCCTATTAGCAGCGGCGTAGCTTAAGGGAACGCCGGTATGCCCGGCATCCCCTGTTAATAAGAAAAAATACGTATTTCATTGTAAATAAATTGTTTGCTTGTAATTATCACAATTGTTTCCACTGCAATCTTCTGGATGTCCTCTCTCGCCTTACTTTGAGAAGTGGAACCTACGCATGCGCGTCACTCAGATGCACATTTTCTGTCTTTCCTCTTGTCGTATGCTATGTTCCTTGGGCATCCAGGCCTACTGCAAGCAACGTGGTTTTCGTCTGCTTTCTGTCGAACGCGCATGCCCAACTACTACTCTCTTCATCCCTTGCAACTCGACATTTTGCTTTAGATATACGCTGGCGTATTCAAGTATTTCCAACTCTATATATCTTGAACTAAGTTATAGTTTCTGTACAGAACGTACGAGCGCTAACATCAAGGAGATAGAACAAAACAAAAATGGTTAATTCAATGCCTTTTTGAAGCATGCCGGTAATGTAAATAATAGTATAAAAATAGTTATGCTTTAATCGTAATTAAATGCATCGTAATTGTAATCGTAATTAAAGGCAAACTATTAATCTTCATCATAAATACATAGTATGTCCAGTAGCGTGGCCAGAAACTCTTTGAGGGAGCTCACACACACAAGCATAAATATAAAGCATTCTGTAGAATCACGGTCATAGATCTGGTAGACCAAGAAAGCCAGTACTCCTCGCCCCTCGTAAGGATTGCTTGGGACCTTCAGTCACTGGCACATATCCCGGGGAGATGAGGAGGACATGTCCCCTCCAATCTTGGGACAGGGGGACTTCCCCCCCCCAACTATCCGATTTGAAATTGTGATGATTTGTATCCAACTGCCACAAAGGAAAGCAAGATGAAAATGATGTTCCTTGACTTGTTTTATTTTTAAAAAGGAATCATATTCTTTAATATTTCATTGTCATTAATTATTGTTAGTCTATTTGCAGCTACTTGTTTAATTCCTGTAACGATTCCTATAATGCTATTGTGATCATCATAATTTTGCTCAAATAAGAGTATTGTTGCGCCATACATAGTTGATTTTCTTTCATAGTTTTGGGGAAGTCATTATTTATATTATTACAAAACAAGTGTCCTAAAATTTTAATGTGGATCATTGTGGATGCGTAAATAGAAACATATCAATTATAAATATGCATGTATTCAGATTTCAGAATGTGTTCACGGTACTGATACGTATCACAATTTCATCTACATCGCCTGGTATAAAAAATACAACAGATTCACCTCAGAAATTAGATTCATCTACCGTAATATGAATCTCATCTCCCCTCCCCTCGGAATAAGCCTCAAATATGCCCTCCTCCCTCAAATCTGCCCTCCTCCCAATATTGAAGACAACTCTGTTCCTCTGATCCTCCACAGCATTGTTTTTCAACTTCATAAATATTTTGAACATCGCTTTAAAAAAAAAATGGGAACGGTCTTACCCGTTCCCCGAATGTTGAAGACAGATTTGCGCCCCTGCCTTCAGTATCTGGATATCTGACAACGAAATACATACACAGAAACAGGCCCCCAGAGTTGGTTGAAGTGCTTTCTATTTGAATCTTCAAATGATATACGTATACACTCAGGTCCATATTCACGAATGGGAGTCTGAATTCCGGACTCAAGATGACAAATTTCTAGGGGCGACTTTTTAAAGAACGAGATTGAAGTATGGTATGCGGAGAAAGAAGCTGCCCACGAGAAAGAAATAAAGGGAGCTATACTGGAAACAATGTTCATACAACAGCGGGGCCGAGTTTTCTTGTCACACGGTAGTGGTAAGAAGGAGCTGAGACAATTGCTTATTGGCTTCTAACGTAATCCACGCATTTGCTTCTGTATACTCCACTAGGCTACCAATCAGGGGGCCTCCCCCTAAATTTTTAAATAACCCTATATTTCCCATCGGTATAGCTATGTATTGCTAATTTTAGTAGTATTGTATCGCCAAAGTAGTGACTAACTTTGGCATCCCCATTTCGGAATACGACGCTACGCTACTGCCTATTAGGACTAGTTACATTTTTGCATATTTCCTGATTTTGTTTTACGTACATTACACAGTCTAGTATGTACAGTGATGGTAGAGTTAGCACATTTAATTGTCTAAATGATGGTTTGCAGAGAGTTCTTCGATTATTTCGTGTGATAGTTTGCAACTGATAATAGGAACCCAGAATATTTGTAATTTTATTATTATTATTATTATTATTATTATTATTATTATTATTATTATTATTATTATTATTATTATTATTATAATATATAAGTCAAGAGTCATTTCTAAAAGTGGACTACTGCGTCATTGCTTTATCGGGTGTGCAATGTTTAAACAAAGACTTTATTAATATGTTACAGTTGATCTCACGGGAAGTCAAGAGCTCTCAGAATTCCCGAGGTGGTGGAAAAATACTGTATTCTCGCATAGCCAATCAGTATAATGTGTACCAAAATCCTTTGTTCGTTTGCAGAAGAACTTAATTTGTTGCTAGTCCAGGGAGTCACTGGGTGACCATTATGTGGAGCGTCACGTAAGATAGCATCGTCGACATGGACATTCCGACTGCTATAACGCAGCCGAATTCTGCATAATTCCCTACTCAGTGATTTCATTAAACAGTCATTACGCATCGAAGTTAACTCATCGAAAAAGTGAACGAGTAAAAAACAGTCATGACGTGTTTGCGAAAAGGTTGTTAACAGTATTACCAGTGGATTGGATTGTTGTATTGCCAATCCAACATAACGTCATATATATATATATATATATATATATATATATATATATATATATATATATATATTTAATGATACTACGTCACATTATTACATATTTCAAATATGCATATTAAACGAAAACTGACAATATTTATTTTTCAGTATTGCAGACTAAAAATACTGCAATATCACAAACATCCAAATTTTAAAGGACTCTACAACAGTAGTAGTACAGGTGCAATGGGCGGTGCAATAAGAGATGTGAGTCGGGTAGATAACGAGTCAGTAGGTAAATAAAAAATAAGTGTTTAGCTGGGTATTTACTTTTTCTCTATTTACCCACCCAAAAACTGGGTATTCTGCGAAAAGTTAATATGTATGAAGGTGTTTGAATTATTAGTCATAACAGTGGTTTCTTTTTTATTTTATTGTTTACGAAATAGTTGTGCTTCGAATATATATAAAGTTGTGCTTCAATCACTCGCTGTGAGGTGTGAGTGAAGAATCATCACTACCTCTGAAATATTAAGAAAATACTTCTTGATGACAACTTCTGGGTATCAATTTAAAAAAAAAAAAGCTATTTTTAAACTTGTGAATTTGATAATTGCTTTCAGTGAAATTAATCTCAAACAGACAGCGTTTTCTCAAAATTCCAGAACTTTCATGTAATTCTAACAACGATTACTAGCGTCATATCTTATAAAAATAGAACAATCAACAACGCAAATATTTAGCTAGACAAAAAGTGAATTCGGATTGAGTCTCGTTCATCTGACTACAGATCTTCTCAACCTCACTCTACAGGGCTGCAAACTGACTTCAGAAGAATTGATAGGTGAAACTGATGGAGTAAAATTCATATGTGAAGATGGAGAGAAAAATGAAATTAACGTCTGTAACGTGTCTCCAGCATATATACAATGTATTTCGCTAGTAGGAAAAATACTAGAAGCAACAGGTTTTAATTTTACTTTTTAGTTTTCTGATTTCTGGTAAAAATCCCTCTTTATTATTTGTATATTTTTCAAGTAACTCTAAAAAAGAGGTGATCTTATTTATACATAAACATAGCACAAGTGCGTAAGTTTGAGCAGCAAGAAATATATTAAAGAATTTAACGTGTGAAACTACCGTTCGTTATTATTAAAGACTAGCAGAATACCCGTTCTTCGCAAGGCGAGAATACGTTTCACTTTGGACATAATGGGCACCCAAACTGACACTAATGAACTTGGGAACCCCAATAACTATAAACTCGACACTAGTATCGGTCATTTTCAATTACTTTTAGATGTCGCCCTCCCTTTTTAGGAGTATTAATGGGGGGCTGAATTTTGATTTAAACGGCATCGGAAGTATTACTGTTCATCTCAGCGACCCCAAAAACTATGGATTCGACGCTAATATCGGCCACTTTCATTCTTTATATATATATATCTTATTCCCTAAGTTCCACGGCATCGAAAGTGTAGTGTTTATCTCAGCGGTCCCGAAAAGTATGGATTCGACACGAATATTGATCATTTTCCATCATTTTTATATATCTTCCCCTCCCCCAATTTGCCTGGATGAGTTTGGATTTAAACGCATCGAAAGTGTCACTGTTCATCTCAGCGACCTCAAAAACTATGGATTCGACACTAATATCGGCTATTTTCAATCATTTATATATATATATATATATATATATATATATATATATATATATATATATATATATATATATATATATATATATATATATATATATATATATATATATATATATATATTTCTCTCTTCAACAATAAGTTGGTGAGCAACATGGAAATTTGAAAACTTTTCTCTCTCTTGGGAGAGCTACTTTGATTAAGGTCTCTTTTTCGGGGATATATATTCGCTTTCCCCTCCCCTAAGTTGCGGGGATGAATTTGGATTTAAACGGCATCGGAAGTGTCATAGTTCATCTCAGCAACTCCGAAAACTATGGATTCGACACTAATATCGGTCATTTTCGATATATCTCTTCCGTTCCTTCTTCCAAGTTGCATCTTCAAAATGAAATGATAGAAACCTCCCAGGCCCGAACCTCATCTATGTTGAAAATTTTATCGAGATCGGTATGGTGGTTCAAGAGTTAAGTTACAAATATAGTCGCTTTTATTTTCATATATAGCTTGTTTCAAAACATCACCGACAACATTTGAGAGGTGATTCCTGACACTAAGATAAGACGAAAAGTATAGACAAACCTGGTGCACAAATGCTTCCTTTCTGAGTTGTAGGCTCCCGAAAACATGAAAAAAAAAAATGAATTTTAAAGGTCCATAGCTTCAAAACTATGGAACGTACCGTAGTCGAGACAAGACTTCACTTAGGAACTAGTACGTGCCCTATCCAAATATTATATCAATGTTTCAGAATCCTGTAGTACTTCAGCAACAATTTTATAGAGGTAGTTGACAAGTACTTCAAATTATATGCCCGTAGACAAACTACTTCTATAAAAATGGTTGCGTGTCTATCTTGGGATTCTCAAACATGTATTTTTGGATAGCGCACATATTAGTTCCTAACTGAAGTCTTGACCCGACTATGGTATATACCATAGTTCTGGAGCTAAAGACCATTATACTTTTTTTTTTTTTCTAATGTTTTCGTCAGCCTGTAACTCCGAAAGGAAGCATTTGTGCACTCAGGTTGATCTATACTTTTCGTCTTAATTTGGTGTCAGGAATATCCTCCCAAACGTTGTCGGTATTGTTTTAAAACACCCTCTGTGTAGATAATTTATTGCACTAGAAAACAGGTATTTGTTTACATACAAAATTTTGTACATAAAATTTATATAAAAGTCTATATTAGAATATTAAATAACAGGAATTAAATGTTTTAGAGCATGAGTATTAGTGAAATTTGCCTACTGCTCTCTCTTTTAAGAAATAATTTGATTAAAATTATCAAACTCATTTAAGAACTCTATTTGTTGGAGAATTATCAAATCTATTTGTTGGAACAGAAATGCTTCATGGTGGTAGATGTATATGCAACTGTAAAAGTTCTGTAATTAATGCACAACTACGAATAAATGACTACAAAGCACATAAAAGAAATTAGTGCAGACTATTAATTTCCAAGAATAATTACAGTAGTTTTATTTTCGAATGCTCCATTTTTAAATATTCGCAATATTGAAATTTCTCAACTTATATTTTTCACGCATTCGAAAAAAAAAAAAATCCATTACTAGTAAAATTACCCTATTAAAAGATTTTTATTTTCCCAATTTTCCCTTAAAGAAATAAAAAAATTGTTTTTTACGAACAGGTTCAAAATTTCCGGAAATTTTACGACATTGGTCACAGTATGCCCTACACACATGCAACACAATGAAGAACCAGATTTATCTTTCAATTGCTAGATCATATTATATAAACACAAATTATATTGAAGTTATTGCTTGTTGAAGCTCAGCGTTTGTTTCCAGCATCGACACTATATGACACATAGACCTGTAATGCATTTAAGATGGATTCTGAATCACCGTAATATGTTCAATGCCTTCCAACTGGGAATCGAATCCGGACCAGCGTGCACTCCTTCCGCCCCCCCCCCCTCCCACACACACACACACACATGCTAGCTTCCAGATGAGCGGAGAGAGCTCTGTTCTATTAAAGTGATACAAGCATTGCTTAAATATATGTAAGAAAAAATATTCACGGCCTGGAGATTTTAGTCAACTCTACAGGAGTATTACTATCACCATCTCTTGTTTTCAGTAACAACGAAATAAAAGTTCATCTTGTGTTAAACTTTTAATAGTAATAAAAAAGAAAAGTAGATTGAACAAACCTTTTTTTCTTGGGATCCTGATCCTTTTTAAGTGGGCTTTTAGCAGGTGTATGGAGACGCTTCTTTTTCAACATACTTCTCGGTGGTACTTCAATGATTCGTAGACCAGTCGAGTCATCACTGTCGAAGTTGTCAAACTATGATCAGGAATTTAAAAAAAAATTGAATTAATTACAACACCAGCTCCATCCATTCAACTATCACGAACACAGACACATCAATATTCAAGGTTCTATTATTGTAAATGTTAGTAAGTTTAGATATAATAGAAATACTTTTTTAGTTACAAAAAAAAAAAAAAAAAAAAAAGTTGAGTTTTGGCTTACAAAGGCAAATGCAACAACATGATGTAATTAAAAATAAATAATAGTCGGCAGGAGGAGTCCGCAAAGTTTGGATTAAACGGTAATAGAGTTTAGTGGAATGTGAATAACTATGGAAACTACGCAGAGTAGATCTGGGAGACCACTATGCCACCTATGCTATTAGACAAAGGGTCGACCAGTGCGTGGGACACCTTATAGAGCAGGGGTCTTGAAACCTATCATATAACGTGAATTATATTAACAGAAGGACACAGGACAAAGCAAGGGGCTTTACTGGCCATGCATTGAAACCGCTGCACAGTGGTCCAGATAGCGAAAACCAAGGACCAAACTATTGATATACAATTAACTAAAGAATTACAGTAAATCACAATAATCATTACGTAATTATAAAAACTGACTACAAAGGATGATTTCTACAACCATTTTGCATTTTTAATGTATAGTTCAGACAGTGACTTTTGTCCTCATTTTTAGCGATATGAACGAAACAAATGGAAATCTGTTATTTCAATGACTCACCATCAGATATATGAGTGATACTTTACCCCTTCCCAACCAAAATGCACATTGGTACCTGAAGTGAGCTCAGAAAGATAGATTTTCGCTATTTTGAAGCAGAAAAACGAGCACTGGCTTTTGATTTCAAGTTTGATTCACACGTTCGAATTGATCCAAATATAGTTACATTAACCCCTTTGTCAGGCGCGGCATCCGCAATGCACGACATCCCAAGAAGTTTCACCGAACAAGCAAAACTTTCTGACGCAGTGATGGTTTTCGTTGTTTGTGAGTGGATTCACGTGGAGCTAATAAATGATGGTGGAACCACGGAATCATGAAGAATTCCTATTCCATGTCATCACTCTGTACAGAAACGAATCCTCTCCCTGACGAGACAACAAAGAAACACAAGAACTTGCTCGTGTTCTTCCGAGCCACAGTGGAATAGACCGTTCCACTTTATACAGTTCCCAAGCTGGTAGTTGACAGTGTTCTACACTGTAAATGAATTCCTCTCTCAATGGCTCATATGTTTGGTCATTATTAACCACAATAGTCGCCTCGAGTGTCTGTTGTGTATGGCTTGTGGATGTCCCGTGCGTGGTGCTTCCTGAAGGAATTTATCGCAGTTCTTAAAATTTGTTAAACCATCGTTGTAATGTCCACCATTTACCATGGCCCTATAGACTGACTAGCATATTTTTCTCTCGTTTCACTAGAGCCTGCTCCCAGTTTATAAACTCGTAAAACGCAGAAGCCAGTGTAACGCTGTTTGGGGTACTTGTGACTGATCTGTTCTCATTTGCATTTCAGTTTAATTGTGGCGACCAATAATCAGCAGAAATACTTTCTTTTTCCTTTTCCTCGAAACAAAAGGTGTAGAAAGTGCGTGGGATAAAACCACTTTATATCCGACGGGCACCTAAAAACGGGTATATATTCGTTCTTAAACTTTGTTAAATAAATACTTACTTTCAGACGCTTTACCAATTGTAAATGCTGTCAAAAATGTTAAATATTCTCAATAGTTTCTAGATCAGCTGACACTTTCTGGTGAAGACAAAATTACGCTAATAGTAAAATTAATCACCACAGTTACAACACTAAGTGTTAAGAGATACTCAAAAAAATTTGTTAATATGAAAGACCATCTCCATCAATATGTGGTGACGCGTATCTCACAAAGTTATGACTTACTGAAGTTAAAGGGTTAAATGTTAAATTGCAAAACTTGTGATATGTAAATTAAGAGGATAAAGCTGTGAGTTTGAGTGATGACCCTCACCCGTTCCCTTTAAGTATTTGTATTCATTAAAATGAGCTCTTCATATACAACATTCTTGTTAGTACCTTTCTTTATCGAATTTATTTCTTTATCGAATTTATTTTAGTCTTTGTCTCTCAGATCAATTTGTGGTGCTTTGAGTACATCTTTTATCTTTATCCGACAAACTCTTCTATAATTGCTCCTTTAACTTTATCCTTCATTTTACCATTTTCTTGTTTATGGTAGTTCGTATTTAGTATATTATTTTGCGGATAATAACTTGTATGGAAGAAATTATTAACACTTTCCATACAGGAAAGAAATTTGGTTGTGGTGTTTTTCCGCTACCGAGTACAAGTTTTCGCATACAAATCTCTTTTAAAATTCTTACGCACACAAAATCCTTTTAAAATTATTTTATACAGTTCTTACATAAAAAAAAAAAATCATTCTTAAAAATTCTTAATCACGCGCACAAATATAGTTCTTTTTAAAGTTCTTTTAGAAAATTCTTACATAAAATACACATTCTTGAAAATTCATTTATATAATTCTTTCACATAAATGTATCTTAAAATTCTTACACAATTTTCTCAAAACTTCTCATACGCAATTCTTACTAACACAAGTTTCTCTTTAAATTTCTACAAACACAAAGCTCTCTTAACATTGTTCACACAGCTCGCCTATATATAATCTTCTTTCTTTTATACTTTTGAGTCCTTTTTACTAGTTTTTGTTTTGTAATATTTCTTACAATTTCTTATTAAAAAATAAAATTATTTTTTTTTTTTTTTTACTATTTTTCCCTTAGAATTGTTATCAATTTTATTGTTACTGTTTTCTAATTGATATGCTTAAGTTTGTTTTTTCCTCTAATAAATATGGAACCAGAAATTAATAATTCGCCTACCGTACATATAGCTAAGTGTTATATTAGGAAACTTATTTTAAATGTAAAAAGTATCGAAAAAAGGTTCGGATTAGCATTTCTTCTGAAACTTTTACAGGATAATATTCTTTTAAGTGATGTAGGTCAGATAATTTACGCACAAAGAAAGAAAAAATAGACAATTTAATATCAATTTCCGAGCAGTTCTACGACAATATTATGTTGGAAAAAATAACCTAGATTTCTGATTGAAATGATAAAGGGAAAACAACAAGTCTTCTTTTAAATATCTAGTTAAGACACAATTATGTGCGAAGTTTTCTTCTTCTTAAACTTTGGCTAACTTTTACTTTTTTTCTTCTTATTAATCTACAAAGTCAATTGCTCAAAGTTCGAATATCAGAGGCGCTTGCTTTAACTTAACTTGTGCAAGCTTCTTTCTTGTTGTCTTTCTCTGCTGTTACAGGTATTTGTTTGCTGGAGACGTAAGAGACAGAGGACGGAATTTTTACGGAGTATTTATACGCCGTCAAGAAACTGCTAGATCATGGATCGGACACAGAACGTGTGGTACAAGAAACATAAAACAAAATTCTATTGGCTATAATTGGTTTCGAACAACATCCAATATTTTCCTTTTTGTTCAATATTCACAACTTGACACCGTCTATTTCGATTTATCTAAAGCCTTCAATACCATTAACTATTCTTATGTAATTTACAAAATCTCCAATAGACTCAGTGTTCATGGGCCACTCTTATCCTTGTTGAATAGCTACCTACAAGGTCGCAATGAGAGAGTCGTCTTGGCAAGATCGATTTCTAAGCCTTTACCTGTAACAGATGGAGTAGCACAGGGAAGTGTACTTGAACCACTGTTATTCATATTGTACATAGATAGTCGGACTAGTCGCTTCAACTCGAACTTCCAGCAGAATCTTGTTATTTGCAGACGAGTAGAAAATCTTCGGAACTGAATAGTATAGAAGCTTCCACACTACTTAAAAACTACTTAAAAACGACGAAGATAATTTTTCCTCCTGGTGTAACACAAGGCCCCTAAAAGTGAATCCCGATAAGGGTTGATCCATAACTTTTTCTGAACTATATATATATATATTGTACACATCTTATACAATATAAATGTTGGGTCAGCCCATTCACAAAAGCCAATGGTTCTGAGGATCTTGGAGTTACTTTTGACACAAAACTAATTTTGACACAACATATAAACACTATTACTAACCAATCGATGCGCATTCTAGGACTTCTGTACAGATTAACAAAAATACGGAACTTTTTTTTTTTTTTTTTTTTTTTTTTTTAAAGCAATGTTCTACAAGGCAATAATTTCTCCTAAAATGAATTATTATTCACCTATCTAGACAATGGCAGCTCCTACAAATCTATCCCGGCTAAACTCAGTTCTAAACTTCTTCTTTGCAATAGTACCCCGCACACGTGCGAGGAGAGAACACGAACCGTTACAAACACTAGATATTCAACTACCTGACACTTGTCATAAAATCAGTGACCTCAAATATCTGTATAAACTCACATATGGTCAATTCAGGACCGAAACGCTACTCTCAGATTTATATTTCAGAATTCCACTCAGACAAACACGTAACACACATCTTTATTTCATATAGTACAACCTAGATTTTGAATAGTTTTACGTTCTCTGCTCTATAGGCTTTCTAAATTATACAACGAAATGTCACGTGTACCTGTAGATTTATTTAATTCTGAAAGTGCAAATAACTGCACTACGACGTCATTTTAGTGGATAAACTTTAGTCAGCTATTGTCAACCTTTTTTGTCATTACTTAGATTTTATTATTATTATTATTATTATTATTATTATTATTATTATTATTATTATTATTATTATTATTATTACTGCATTGTTTTCATCTCAGATTTGTTAGACTTCCAGTGTAAACTGGCGTTCAGCTGTATTTGGAATTATCGTAAATAAACAAAAAATAAAATAAATAAGAAGCCTTACTGTCTTTTTCCCTTTGGAATGTTAGAACACAGAAAAGTGGTACAAGAAGAACGAAACAAAATTCTAACATTGCACGATACTAGTCGCTATTCTTTTTTTAGTTACTGGAGGAAACTAGATATTTGCAGAATTCTCTAGGTATATAATTTTATTTTTCTCCTGTTTTAAGGAAGACACAAACCCAAGGTTAAACAAATGGAATTTTTGTAAAACGTATAAACATACGTAAGAACCAGAACATTACTGCAATTAGAGACAACTTCTAGAGAAATGCATAAGAAATTTATCGGCCAGACAGGATGCGAAATTTCTCTTTTTCTTCTCCTTCCCTTCTTTGTTTATAGCATTTAAAAGGAAAATTCTTATATACTTGTCCATCTATCCAAGAGGAATTAAAACCAAAAAGTATAAGAACGATGACGAATTTCTTCTTTTTCTTCTCTTTCTGTTCGATTACATCAACTGTATTTTATAAATACCCGATAAGTAATTTTAAAAAGTTCAATTCTCGTAGATAACCTACTACTTCCACATACAATGATGCACAGTCGAAAGCTGAACTGTATGTTAAAAAAAAAAAAAAAAAAAAAACAGTGGCAAAAATTATAACGACGAATAAAAATCTCTTCTGTAGCTATCCAAAAAATTTATTTTTTAGGTATTTCCTTTATAAATCGAACAGACATCTCCCCAGTTTGTGTGTCTTTTACTAATGCTCCAACATAAGTGTAATTACGGAAAATCCTTGACAAAGAAAGCGATTACTTCCTAAGTTGTAAACAAATCTAATTTTCGCTATCTCTTTCGGAAATAGAGTAATATTTTTGCTTCTTGTTGTTATGTTACAACATATACTGTCTCTAATCTCTTATAGTCGTCTCTTTCTTTAGTATATTTATCCAAAAATGTTTTGAGCCTCTTTCCTAACGCTAATGTTCGTATTTCTCTGTCTCTAAGAGATTTGCGTCGAAGATATAAAGGAAAAACAGGATTAATTTCTTTTAATTTATACGTTTTAAGTTAATGTGATAAATGTGAAAGTTTTTTTCCTCTTCGTTAACCACACAACAACTATTCTGCAATTTGCTAACTAATTTCTCCCAAATCTTATGAATACGAACGTTGTAAAATGCTCCATTTCTTAAATACTTATGCTTATTCAAAATTTTCAAAGTCTCGAACAGGATCAAAACTCTGCTGTACTTCACAAAATTTAGTGTAATCGTTATAAATCATAGATTCCAATCTGGTAATTCCAAATTCCTGTGCATGACGAGAAGAAAAACGTATGTTGTAATCTTCGGTCGAGACATAATAAAATAATCACTTAAATTACAGTATTTCCGATTACTTTCTAAACACCAGACCGTGTGAGTTGGCAGACAAATTTGTTATAAATTTTCACAGGACAGTTTCTAGAATTCCAACGAAGACAATCGATTCTTACGGTATGATCATCCTTAACTATAATTTTTAAACTCCTCTTAATTTCTTCCGACTTCTCTGGATCTAAGTCTCTACGATATTCTCCTACTTCCCTTATAAACAAAAAACTAATTCTCTGTAAAATACGAAATAATTTCTTGCGTAATAAACACGCCCAAGTGTTGTGTGATATCTAAGTCAAAAACAAAGTAGGATTCCTGTCTAAGTGATTCCAAATTCTCCGGTAATCCTGTAATAAATATTCCAATTTTATATTAGAAGGTTCAATTTTATAGGGTACAACTGGTTCTGCATATCTTTTCTCAATTTGTGTAAAATCAACGTCCACAATTTCTCTAATTCCATTAAATCAGGCGGATTCTTGTGATAAGAAAAATAGTTTTGGGGATTTAAAACCGTGTAAAACGAGAGAAAAGTTAAAAAATCTGGATCTTAAATACTAATTAAAATTGCCTCAAAATCCGACTTTACAAGAAAACTTGTTGTTTTTCTTTTTATTCTCTCAATCAGAAATATAGGTTATTTTTACTAACATAATATTGTCGCAGAGCGGCTTGGAAATTGGTGTTAAACTGTCTATTTTCCTTTCCTTTCCTTTCCTTGTGAGTGATTTATCTGATCTACATCACTTAAGCGATTGTTATCCTGTACATTTTCCTAAATAAATGCAAATCTAAATAGTTTTTCGAAACGTTTTACACTTCCCATAGATTCCCTTATATTACACTTAGTTATATGTACAGTAGGAGAATTATTAATTTCTGGCTCCATATTTATCAAAGAAAAAATAAAACTAAGGACATCAATTGGAAAACAGTAATAACAAATTAAAACAATTGTAAGGGGGAAAAGATAGTAATACTTTTAAAAAGAAATTGTAAGAAAAATTTAAAAATAAAAAATAGTAAAATGGACACGGAAGTATAAAAAGAATATTTGTATGTGATTTGTGTGTAAAATTGTAAGAGAACAGTGTGTAAGAATTTTACGAGAGTTTTTGGTTTCCTGCAGGAATTTTGAGAAAAACTTGTGTGTCTAAGAATTTTCAGAGAAACGTGTGTGTAAGAGTTGCAAGAATTTTAAGATAAACTTGAATTATGTGTAACAATTTGAAAGCATGTGTGTTTTATGTAATAATTGTGTAAAAGAATGTTTAAGAGAATCGTGCGTGTGTAGAAATTTTCAAGCAAGTCTTTTATGTAAGAATTGTGCAAAATAATTTTAAAAGAATTTTGTGTGTGTAAGAATTTTAAAAGAGCTTTGTATGGAAGAACTTGTGAAAGGTTGCCGACACTGGGTAGCGGATAGCACCGCAACGAATTTCGTAGCTATATGAAGATGTATAATGTCGAATAATGTGTAGAAATAGTAATGTATCGTGATCAGATGAATTCATTAAAAATAGACTACTGTATGTAATTAATTGAATACCTGAAATGCTAAATGATTAGAGACACGATTTTGTGGTAAATAAAAATTCGTAATTTCGTTATAAAAAATATGCGTAAAGCGGGATAAAATCGTTGAATGAAAATTCAATGTAAGAACACTATTTTCCTTGGCAATTACAGTCAGTTACCTTTTATTTCACTTTAATTTCCACTCATCCATCATCATGACATGAACTCATGCATGACTATATTAAACAATATTTGAGTTTTTAAAAAATAACACAACATCCTCATTGAATAAAAGTATCATTTAAGCAAAGAAAGAAAAAAAAACGCCCAGAGAGAACATTATAACTTTATTGTTCACAGTTTACTTATGCAAATAATACGTAAGCATTGTTTCAACGTTTTCTAGTGTTAAATTTGTTCCTTTGTCGGTAAGTATGTCATTGTAAAAAGAGAGAAAGTCCTCTCCACATCAACATTCGAAACTGATATGTACCTTAAGGTCTTAAGATGCGATTTTTGAATGCTCATCTAACATACCTCACAACACTCTTACCACACTATCCACATCACCAGTAAATACCGTTTGAAGCTCATTTTGTAACTGCATATAAAGTTTCAAAAATTCATAGTAGTCTATTTTCTCAAAAATAGAAATTTTCGTCACGTTGCTAGTAATTGCCAAATAATGGTAATGAATAAATCGTAAAAGCGTCGAAAAACTGTCACTTTTGCATAAATTTCGTGGAACATAAAGACTTATAGCAAATTTCGCTAATTTGACAAAATTTCGCGTTTAATCGCAAGCGTTATATGGCCTAACAAATATTGAAAAAATATCTATTTTAGCTACACAACATTTTCATACAAAACTGATACATTTCGCGTTTTCGCGTGTCACCAAAAAATCGTGTCTCTATAAATGATCTAAGTGCCAAACTAGAAAATATTGTTTTGTCGCTTATATGTGATCTTTGTCCCCATACCAATGCCCTGCTAAAACATCTAAGAGCCAATAGGGCTCTAAGCATTTGAAAGAAAAGAATATAAAAATTGTTGTAGATTTTGGAGAAGCTATAGCTAAAAATACAATTTGTTACGAGATTTTAATCGGTCATATGATTCAAAGAATGATAAAGTGATTAAAGAATTTTAATTATGTTGTAATGTGTTATATATTGATTTTTATGGCTATATATTGCCAAGAAGTCGTAAATGAAGATTCTGTGTATAATAAATAATGGCAAAATATATTGATTTCTTAAATAACATTGGAAATATTAAACAAACCTGTTATTAGTTTGAAAGAATTAGAAATAAAATATAAATTTGAGATGATGGAAAGTTAAAAAGTAAGTTTCGGAAAAGTATTTTCGCCGAAAATAATGAATTTAAAATGTTTCTCCTCTTCGGTTTATTAAACATATGATAGATAAAATAATAGATTAGATAGTTAAAGATGGATTGTCTATTAAATGTACTGGATTGAAAGATTATTGTCCAACTTTAGAATTTTGTGTTAATAAAAATGAACATTTTTTTAAAAAATATTTTCTATATAATAAATTAGTAATGGCATCATAACAGGACCTTGGAAAAGAAAGGGTGAATCCTGAAATCGAGGTGTTGAGAAATCAAGCTGAAAGTTTTGCAAATACTTCAAGATAGCAAGGACGAATCTTTGTTTATCTAGAAAATGAGAATACTAAGGGAGAACCAATATTTAAACAATATTTCAAGGAATGTATCTGAGACTTTTAAATAAAATATACGTTGTAAAGATATAGTAGTAATATGTTATAGTTTTCTGGTATTTTCTTCTTGGTTTATAAGATCTATGCGCTGTTCAATTGTAAACATCATATGTTCAAAATAACAAAATTAAGAATTTTATATGAAAAATATTTAATCAGAAAACTTAAAATCATACATAATTTAATCTAATTTAGAAATAGACAATTTGGCATGGTATTTTTTCGTAAAATATATTTATAAAATTTTTATTTATAAATTCAATATAAAATAGTCATTGGAGAAGAAGATTGTCCGAGAAACTCCATATCCCTAGTACTGTTTGTTTGTCTTACTTTCAGAAATATGATGAGGGACGAGTTTGTGGACCTGGCCCTTAAATCGACATTACAACAAAGATGGAGCAAATGACATGGTTGGCAGTGGACTGCGCCACATTTAGCCTCTAAATCACGTCAGGTTCGGAAGGTGGATTCTCCTCGCCTGTCAGTCTACGATTTCTACGAAGCAACTCAGGGGACACTTTTGATGGTAACTTCTTGAGGGTCACATTTGTTGGCTAATATTTCCGCATGGTACCCATTTCCGCATGGTCTGGTCACGATCTCTTTAGCTGTGGTCACTCTCATGGTTAAACATTTCTCACACAGTTTCTCTAGTTGGTTATGCAAAAAAAAAAAAAAAAAAAAAAAAAAAAAAAAAATGTGTGAAATAAGAGTAATGATATGTATCCTTCACAATAACCGTTCATTTTTGGTGTTATTCCGCTAGCACTGTGACATTTGCAAGCTGATATATTACATTGACAATGACGACGGTTTCATGTTTCCAGTGCAAATATTCACACGACAGCAGCGTTGTGAAGTCTGTTGGATATACACCGATCATCTTTATGTAAAAGCGTAACATTAATTAATGTTCAAGTACATGAGTAGTTCTAAATACTTACCTGGTCAGTGATATTATTTGGTTTTCGACGGGGAAAGTCTTCGAACGCATTTCCATATCCAGGAGGGCAGAAATATCTTTTTGCGTACCTATCTCGAGCCGCACGCTCTTTCGGAGTAAGTTTGCGGCGAGACTTTGAAGTTGCAGCAACTAACAAACAAAACAATAATAACAATAATAAATAAATAATAGTAACGTAACGAAGTATAGAAACTACCTGACAAAAATACACAACATTATACATCCTAATTACTACATGGTCTCGGATCGAATTATTAAACTGAAAAGGGTATATGAACTGAGGATAATATTTATCTATTATGAAAAGCTTGCTTGAACGTTCGGGGAAAAAGAAGGCTGTTTTTATGTAAATCTGAGTGTGTCCGTAAAAGACAGTCCTATCCAAGAATAATGCATATATTTTACCAGGCCCAAAAATCTGCCTGTTATCGACAGGTGTCTGTTAAGGAAAGTTCTACTGCATATACTTTTATTACTCTGTATGTTAGTTACTCATCTTATATCGTATTTTCTTTCCTTCTTTTCATCTTAATTAAGGGTAGTCAAATTAAATAAGTATCGCTTTAAGTTGAAGTTCGTGCAGTGTGTACTCTTAATAAATAAAAGACACAAAAATGCTTACATATTTACACAGTGAATTAATTTATCAGACCAATTATTTTGGTTGCCTATTTGCAACCATCTGCACAGACTCACCTCAGAAGCCTGTTAGAATCGAAATGTTTTGTCTCTTCTTCCACAAATACTATCCTTGATGTGTGATATGTGATCCTGAATTTATACAGTAAAATTTTAGTAAACCGAAGTCTGAAACAACTAATGTACAAACTGATGAAAATGAACCCTCCCCTACTCTCCTCCTCCACTTGTAAAGGCCGTATGCAAAATTTCTGTACCAAAACATCAACATTCCAAAATCATAATTTCGCTCCTATTAATAATAATTCCATGATTCTATAATTTCAATTATGTAAAAGCTATTATATAATTTCAGAATTAGACATTACACACCAAGGATACTAGCTTTGCAATTAATAACATTGAACTTTAGGATTCCCAGCGCCTTCTAAAATGGGAATGTAGACGGATGCAGAGCATACAGACAATATCTCGTAGACAAAACATTGACATTCACAATCCGCAAACCAAATTCTCGCGTTGTCAAAACCTCACGGAACAAAATCTCGCCTGGCTAAAACTCCCAAGACAAAATCTCGCTATACAAAATAACGCAAGCGGAAATCAATACAAACAATACAAAATAATAAGCAATACAAAATAAATAACTTTGTAATAAACAGTACAAAATAAATACCAATATTATTTAAAAAGTAGTTAACAAGGAACCAAGACAACTACCAAGATAATAAGTCATCAATTACCTTTGAGTTCATTTTTCTAGTCGCTGCCTTAACCTAGATTTTTGGGCAATTCATATTCTGGCCACACTGTAATTTCTATGGATGGCAACACTGAAAATTCTTTTGATTCATATTTTCGGTTGTAGAATAACATTATCTATTATTCTGGTCAGTTGCATTTCATTATCTCTTTTCACTTACGAAAAACGAGCAAAAGAAAAATGGTTAGTTTTCATATTTTTAGTAGTCTATCCCTTTAAGAGTTACAAGGACGTTTCAAAACAATAGTCCATCCTAACTTCTAAGCTATCTTCCTTTTGGTATTGAAGATATTTAAATGTTACAAAATTCCATAGTTCTTTTACGTATCCATTTAAGAGTAAGAAATCTAGTACGTTTTAAGATAAATAGTCCATCTTAACTTCTAAGGTATTTTCCTTTTTCTTCTGTAAAGTTATTAAAATAACTTATTATGTTAAAGTATTTTCCAAGCGTTGATTATTATTATTATGTGGTTAAATGTTTGAATGAGAATATATTTTATTTTAATGTTTATATTCACAGATATATTTTGTACATTATATACTAAAGAAATTGCTATGGCGAGATGTCCTAGCAAGGTTTTGTCCTACGTATGATTTCGTCCAGCGAGGTCCTGGCCAGGAGAGGTTTCTGCTAGTTGAGATTTTGTACACAAACTGGTTGCAAATAGGCAACCAAAATAATAGTGTTGATACCTTATAATATTGCGCAAATAAGTAATCAATTTCCTTGCTCATCCAAGTAAAACTACTTTATTTAAATGGTCTAATCATCTGTTCTAAAATCTAGTACCTGGTTTATGACACGAAGTCTTGGATTCCAAGCTTTCTCTCAGGCATGAAGCATCTTGCAGCTGGTTCGTGTTCTGCAACTGAATTAAAAATAGCTGATCAATAATACGCACTACATCAATTACGTATTACATACTGACAATAAGTTAATTATAATGAAATATACGTCTATGGCTTAAACGATTCTTCTACTAATTCCAAACATGCCTCGCAGTTTTTCTCAACTCTCAAACATTTTTCCTAAATTGTCAGCACCATAACCCCACTGAGAGTAAGAATGGTACTACGGAAAACTTAAATTTTAACCATACCTAATCCGGTCAGGAAACTGTAACACAGTTCTAGAGTCTATAACACTGCCCGTTGGGAGGAGAATGAAAAAATGTTATGTCTGTAGAAAGGGAAACACGTAACCTGTACACGCCTAATAGAATAGATTGATTACGAAAATCAGATACCAGTGATAACACTAGACAGTTGGAAATCCAGCGAGTGAAATTTTCAATCACGTTTAGAAAACTGAAAATCAGTCACATGTATTATAAAATTTTACATCTTTTCTAAGTGATACATAAGTAACTCAGTGGCAATATTTACTTCTGAAGCTTATACAGGCAAGTTAGATCCTAATTAATTAAATAACAGATATTTTCGTAAAGGAAGATAGGATCAAGGGTCACAGCGTTCACTAAGGAGAAGCCCAATTACGAAATATAGGAAATTAAACAAAAAAAGATACAAAATATCCACGAGGACATTACACTAAAATATGAGTAATTGATTCAGATTCTTCAGTAGCACACTAATTTTGTAAGAGGAAGTTAAGAAATTGGTGGAAATCATTACAATGAAAAACATTATTTCCTAAAATTCGTTGGGTAGTCTCCGCAAAGTTCTCAGGATTTATACTATTATACAATTTTTTAGGTCATTCAGATATATCCTTGTAGATCAGAGCAGTTAAGAAATTTATTTTTGGAAATTTTGACAGCTTTCTTGACGTTAACTGAAACATTTATCAATCCATGCTCTTCAGAGCTTTATCTCTTCTATTTGGTACAAGCACAGCTAGAAATTTTGAAATATTATTTTTATCCGGTTACCTATTTATCTATTAAGTGTCTTATTCCTTTTCTTGAAATCTTCCCCAATTTACCTGGTTATTCGTTTTTCCATCAAAATATCCAAAATGGCAAAGGAGTAACACATCATTGGAAGCTTTGTAAATCTCCCTGCACACTGACGACAATCTGATCGTGATTCGAAAGCTAAATGTTTCGATATAATACCTCCAGTATATAGTTCTAAAGATATACATAAGATTTTTTTCTTACTTTTACATAATTGCCCTAGGAAATCTTTGTTACAATCCTAAATAATAATAGCAATGAAGTACACCATAACAGACCGGATATCACAGTAATACGCAAAGAGAAGGGAGAGGTGTATCTAATAGACATCACAATACCGAACACAAAAAACCTGCAGAAAGCATGCAGAGAAAAAAAATTTCAAAATACAAACGGCTAGCCCAAAATATAAAAGAACAATGGAATACAAAAATGTGAAAATAATACAAGTAATAATATCGAATACCAGGTTGTCCACAAGACGCTGAAAAATTCACTTGAAGCAATTTGAATTCAAGAATACGTCATAAAGAAAATACAGAAAAGCGAAATAGTGGACATACACAGAACTGTAAGAAACTTTCTGCAAACCCTTGAATTAAGGGAAAAACAGAGAGGCCAAGTGATATACTTAGGTAATCCGTATATTATTATATCGCCTGCTGAGAAAAGAGTGGAGAAAATAATAATAATAATAATAATAATAATAATAATAATAATAATAATAATAATAATAATAATAATAATAATAATAATGACGTAATTTATGCGCTATATCGCCGCCAAAGGCATTTGATGTAAGAATGTTAATGGGATTTAGTCTTAGTGCTTTTAGTACCGCGAAATAACACTCGCTGTTTGAATACGTATAGGATTTATTCTTTGTCATTGGAAAGCAGAAAAGTACTGATACAACGTCACCTGAAAAAGTTTGGAAACTATTGCAATAATATTTCCGATTTCTATCACTTTTACAACAGTCTCAAGGATCAATAAAAGACTGTTTCGATTGTTTCAAAGATGTTTGCTCTGTGCAGAACCAAATATAGCAAATTAATTTATCTTTAAATTTTTCAAAGATGATTCCTTCCGCTCGAAGTCGAAATTAGAATAGAAAACATTTGCACATACATCATGTTCATTTTTCACAAAAACTGATACTAAAGTCCTTTCTTTTTTTCACTCAAGATTCTAACCTCAATTAATAGGCCTTATTATGAAACATCAAAGAAAACACACACAAAACTTAATCAAAATAAAGAATTTATGAAAGTTGTCGCAGAATAGAGACAAACAGATACAATAGACATAAAAATGCACATCGCATTGAAAGGTAGAAACACACTTAATAACTGAGGCGCCTTAGCACATACTACAATAATAATTACTGCAATATTGTTGATCGTCAAGATTGCCTGCGAGGGGAAATGAAAAATGAAACAGACAGAATTACAAGTAGAACTCACCTCCGGAACTTGGGAGCTATTTCCGCTTCCTTCTTCATTCGAACTTTCATCACGGGGATTCACCTCGTGCCTCCTTCTTTTACATACTTGTGAAGTTTCCGTTTCTTTCGCTTTCCTTTTTAATTTCGACGAGGTAGGGTGTTCTCTGTTAAATCCTTTCGCTTGCGAAGGTTCTTCCTTATCCTTATGAACAAAATAAACACAGGATCATCACAATCGTGCTTATAAACAGTTGAATTGAATGGATGAGTTGAAAAAGGAACATATTCCAAAAACGTCAACTTTCAAACATTGGGTGGAAATATGAACACATTCCATAAATATGTTCGATTTTTCACTCATATGTTCCCGTAGATTTCAGTAAAGAGGACCTAAAATTAATGAATGCATTCCTTGTTCCTCTCATGCGGTGTAGGTACATATAAAATAATTATAACCAACCCAGTTTAGCTTACCTATTTTCTGGAATGTGTACCTTTTTCAACTCACTCATTCAATTATGAAATAAGAAATACACAAATATATTACAAATACGGAACAATACTAGAATAACTGACAAATCTGATAATCGAACGTGACTCGAAAAATGAAATCAAAATTAATTACAACACCAGAATGAACTTCTAGCCATTCAACTATCATGAAAACAGATACACCAATATTCGAAGTTTTATTACAAACTAGCATCAATTATCCGCTTCGCTGGGTTAAATTAAGTGAATATAGTAATACGTTCCGTTAGTCAGTCAAATTTTACTAAAGCGCTCTCTGATATCGGTCATTCTCGATTATTTTTCTCTCCCGTCCTCCTCCCCCATATTGCGTGGCTGAATTTAGGTTTAAACGGCATCGGAAGTATAAATGATCATTACAGCGCCCTCGCAAACTATGGATTTGGTACTAATATCGGTCATTTTCGATGATTTTTATATATATGCCCTCCTCTCCTCCCTGTGTTGCGGGGCACGGCATCGGAAATGTCATTCTTCATCTCAGCGACTCCAAAAACTATGAATTCGACATTGATATCTGTTATTTTCGATTATTTTTATCTCCCCCACGTTCCGAGGCACGGCATCGGAGGTGTCAATGTTTATCTCATTGACCCCGAAAATCATGGTTTCGACACTGATAATGATCATTTTCAATCATTTTTATATATCTCCTTCCTCCCCCTCCCCCAAATTGCGGGCTGAATTTGGATTTGAATGTAGATTTAAACGGGAAGTGTCACTTTTCATCTTAGTGACCCCAAGAACTATGAATTCGACACTAATATTGGTCATTTTTGATCATTTTTATGTATTTCCCCTCCCCCCCTAAGTTACGGAGCTGAATTTGAACGTAAACGGGATTGGAAGTGTCATTGTTCAACTCAGCGAACCCGAAAACTATGGATTTGATGCTAATAATAGTCATTTTCGATCATTTATATACATATCTCCCCCTCCCTCCACCAAGCTGAATGGCTGAACTTGGATTTAAACAGCAACGGAAATGTCACTGTTCATCTCAGCGATCCCGAAAACTATAGATTCGACACTAATATCAGGAATTTTCGATCATTTTTAAATTACTTTCCCCCTCCCCTAAGTTGCACCGTCAAAGTGATATGACAAAAACCATATGAGGTACGAATCTCATGTATGTTGAAAATTTGATCGAGATCGGTCGGCTGGTTCAAGAGTGATGATGTCACAAAGACAGTTACTTTAATTCTTATTATATACAGGGTGGCCCATTTTAATCTTTCCACGGAAATTTCTCCAAAATCGTTGAACATAAATGAACTGAATAAAAACTCAAATAGGAAATACCATGGGGCAAATCGAATGGTGATGTCGGAGTGCCCCTATGGCCGCTTTTCGAGGGGGACCGGGGCCCAATTGTTTAAAATAGAAACATGGGGCGAGTAACACCTCGTTCGATAGATCTTTAAAAACTAAAAAGCGATGTGGCAAAAGATTTTTCATATCGGTCACCGTTTTCAAAATGGGCGCAAAGACATGGTGCCTGTATCAGATAAAACGTCCAGTACCACTAATATGAAAACGGTTGAAGATAATAACGGATGAACAGAATAAAACTCCTATAGAAAATCACAGAGGGTATTTATCATTCCAGGGCTCGAAAATGTTGCAACAGAAGAGACGATGATTAGAGTTAAAGTGCCATAATGCACAGGAGGAAATTTAGTTTCTAGAAAATCATCGTTTTAACGTCCTCCTTAAGCGGGTGAAGCGGATCGGGTAGGAACGGTGAAATTGCAAATGAGAACCTTAGTTTTTACAAATTGTATGTACACAACAAAATTATCTGAAATGTGGTTTTATAACAGATAGATGTCTGTAATGAAAAAAAGTAGGTAAAATTCTTGTTAAATGCACCCAAGTGTTTCAGAAAAATCATACCTATTGCAAGTAAAAGTGGGGTTCTCATTTGAGATTTTATCATTTATTCTCTCTTCACCCACTTACGGAGGAAGATCAGAAAGATAATTTTCTAAGAATTTGACTTCCTCTTTAGCATTTTATACTTTAATAATCCTTTTCTCCGTTGGATTATTCTCGAGGCGTGGAATGATAAACACCCTCTGTGATTTCCTATACGAGTTTTATCCTGTTCATTTATCTCCAACTGCTTTCATATTAGTGGTACTGGACGTTTTATCGGATACAGGCACCTTGTCTTGACAGCCTTTTGAAAACTTTGACCCCTATGAACAATCTTTTGCCACAACGCTGTTTAGTGTATGAAGATCTATCGAACGAGATATCACCTGTCCCATATTTTCGTTTAAAATTTCTAAGTTGGGCCTGGGCCCCCATGAAAGGCGGCTCTGGGGGCACCGCGATATCATCATTCGATTTGCCCCGTAGCTTTATTATTTGAGTTTTTGTTTGGTTCATTTATGTTCAACCGTTTTCATATTAGTGGCACTAGACGCTTAATCTGATACAGGTAACATATCTTGGCGGCCATTTTGAATACGAACACGGTGACCAATATGAAAAATCTTTTACCGCATCGCTTTTTAGTTTTCAAAGATCTATCGAACGAGGTGTCACCCGACCCATGTTTCCATTTAAAATTTTAAAGTTGTGCCCCGGGCCCCCTTGAAAAACGGCCCTGGGGGCGCCGCGACATCACCATTCGATTTGCCCCATGGTATTTCTTGAGTTTGTATTCAGTTCATTTATGTTAAACCCTTTTCGAAATATTTCCGTGGAAAGATTAAAATGGGCCACCCTGTATATATATATATATATATATATATATATATATATATATATATATATATATATATATATATATATATATATATATCCCTTCCCTAAGTTACACTGTCAAAGTAGAAAGGATAAAAATCGTCCCAGGCCCGAACCTCATCCATGTTGAAAATTTGATCGAGATCGGTCAGATGAGTCAAGAGTTATTAAGTATTATTTATTTTTAAATACTTCCCAATCCCCTCCTCCTCCCGTAAGGTCTCCAGTCAAAGTGATACGATAAAAAACACCCCAGGTCCGAACCTCATCTATGTTGAAAATTTGATTGAGGTCGATCGGGTGGTTCAAGAGTTATATATCCCCTCCCTCTCCCCTAGAATGTACCATCAAAGGGAAATAACAAAAAAACTTTCCAGCCTCGAACCTCATCTATGTTGGAAGTTTGACTGAGATCGGTTAGGTGGTTCAAGAGTTATTAAGTCACAAACTTAGTCATTTTTATTTTTATTTATATTGATTTTTGTATATCTCCTCCTCCTTCCTTACGTTGCTCCGTCAAAGTGAAATAATAAAAAAGCATCTTAGGTTTGAACCTCATCTATGTCAAAAATCTGACCGAGATTGGTCGTTTGTTTCCAGAGTTATTAAGTTTTATTTATATTTTTATAACTCCCCTCCCTTAAGTTTTACTGTCGAAGTGAAATGATTAGATTAGATTAGATTTATTGATCATTCTTTGGACCATATTACTGTACATTTGTACAAAATGATATAGAACTCGTCGGTATGTAAAATAGGTACAATATTTCTAACAATTACAATGCTGTTCTTTAACAATTTATGAAAATATATCTAGGGTACAGCAATTCCACAATGTATCAGGGCCGGCCTTAAGCCGTTTGGACCGATTGCTTCCAATCGGGCCCCGCGCCTAAGGGGGCCCCGCGCTATTGCCGACTAATCTACGCTCCGATGCCGTTTTAACAGTATATTAGGCCAAAGAGCAAACAAGTGTTGTGGTCCCTATGACTAAATTTTTCCGAATACATGTAATTAATATATGCCATTTTGCTCATGGGGGCCCCGCTCAAGTGGCTATGGTACCGTTAAGATGGCACTGTTACTCTCGGTTGTCAAGTACACACAACAACATATTGCAATATATGTATATCCTTGGACTCCACAAGGAAGGGTACGGCCTCTCCCTAACAAGTAAATGAATAGTTTGTATTAAGTTTCTGGGCATAAGCAAATATTTTCTGAATTTAATACTATAATAGTGTCTTTATTTTTATTTATTTATTGCGTTTACAACTTTGTTGTAAAAATAGATATTAGGCCTATGTCCAGGGAGTGTTCTGCACACCCCAACACCCCTAACACACCCCCAAATTTCCCTACACACCCCTAGGTGTAAAAATTATTTTCTTTGAGTTTGTAAAAATGTACATCGTTATTCTGGGTGCACACCCTCTTTTATTTTGAACACACCACTAAGTAAAAGTTCCTGGTGTTCTCACTGATTATGCCATGTGATATTACCGTGAATATCGAGATGGTATCAAATAAATCAGCTTCAGTGCGACTTCTTTGTATATATTTTCTCTTATTAAAGCTATATTAAAAATACAAAACCAGAGGACAAACTTTGCCCTCTCCTGAAAAAAACCCCGTGGCTGTATTTTTCTTAAAAATCAAGTCAGGAAAACTGAATGTATACTAGTGCGTACTGAATGGGTGGTTGCTTATGACAGTTTGTCTTCTAACTCGAATACTCCAATGGAAAATATGTCATCCATCTTCCGTCAATTTCTTAAGGTTTGTGATCGTGTCATCACCATTCATTTTGTCTGCAGTCGATAACGATTTTAAGCTGATTATACCTTTTATAAGTAGCTACTGACGATGTTTTCACTAGCGTGCATTAGGTTTTCCTGAATTGAATTCTTTTCAAAAAGATACGGCTGTTAGGAAATCTTTGAACCTGCGAATTCATATCAATGTGCATTTCATTATGTCTTACAAATATAAACTTATGAAAGTATAGATTTCACCATTGTATTTCTCGTAACCTTCCAACCCAATTTGATATATTACATGATCCCTTTCCTATTTAAAAAAGTCGAGCAAGATACAAAATGGCCGACTTCAAGATGGCGGCCATGATTAGCATACCTTCAAATAGATGTCTAATTCGTCGCGGTGTCGGTTCATGTGTTTTGTTTTTTTTATTCCTTTACCCGTTTCACAAATAAAATGAAAATTTCAAACTTGAAACATATTATGGCTTATTCTGATCAATCAGACTTTTGGCCACTGCGGCCATCTTTATGAACGGAAGCACTTTAAATTTTGCTTATGCTCGTTTCTTGATATTCCACACTTCTCTGCCTAGTTTGGTCAAGAAACTAGATTTCGACATTGATAGGCTTACTTGTAAGAGAAGAAAACTATGAAATGCTGGTATAGAACCTCTTTGAAAAATTTGCGAGTCACAAGGGTGAAATATGTATTTTAAAACTCATTCACTGTCTGCATTTCCACTTGAGTTATTTTTCTGAACAAGAATTTTAGGAATAATCCTTCCAAAAAAATGTATCAGAAGATTGCAATCTTAACTAATAATCAGTTTTTGGATCAGGAGCCACGAAATTTTTGAACGGCCCCTAAATCGACTTTCCGTATTTACTACGGAATAAGCACATCATACTGACAAGGGAACATTCCGATTTGGTTAATTCAATTGCTGAAAATGATTGCTAGCACTGGATTCAGCACCAAAAGAGGGTGTTTAGTGGCAGACCGCATACAGGGTGGGAGATAAGTGAAAGCAAAGTGCCAAGATAGAACGTAGAAAATGTCTAGAAATGCCATGTTAATCGTGAAACGAATAGAGGGATTCGGGTCAAATGTTGGATATGAGGAACGCATGTAGGACTCCACTGAATACATGTAATGTGAATCATGGGGGACATTTGAAAAGCTGCCATGTTGGAGTTAGCGCAAGAAGAATATACCGGAAAGGGGTAATGTGACATAATGGCTCTTGACTATCATGATGAAATCAATAGTGGCCAATACAGTTTGAGACCTCTGTTTAATCGCAACTGTTATGGAACTTACGAATGATTGTGTGGTTGATACAAAAATGCAGGCAACAATGGGCACATTTAAAGAAAAAACACACGTTAAAAATGGACAATCCGGCTCGCCACAGCTGTCGCCGGTATTGAAATTGAAGCAGTAGTCGACAGATGTCATGAATGCACCAGGTGCTGTTTGCAAATATCTAATTTTGTAGAAAGCATATCTAATCATAGCTTAGAATCTTGGTGCTGTAAATTAGAAGTGGGTGAGTGATTGCAAGTTAATGATGTCCCGTTGTCATATTTTGAAGTCAGATGATAGAAAAACGGTGTCTGTTATATATTTTATGAAATTCTTATACGGACGTAAGGAGAACACATTCAACGGTTGTATGGGTGACGTGCAACCATCAGGGATAAGGAGTCGGGTAAGCTCAACATTGCCCGGTTTCTGCACCAACTATTCATCTTTATTGGTTCTCCATGAATCAACGAGGAGCAGCAGTTTTATCTGCTCTACAGAAGGCCAGAAAACATAAGTCATGAACTCTTTCAGATTGTCCTTGATCATATTTGCACTTATACCAACATATGAACCACTATTAGGTGGATCAGGACGTTTGTTGGCTGGAAAGTGACCTCATTCACGTCACCTTTACGATAATATTGTTACATTGCCATAGCGTGGAACGCCTTCTGTTACAGAGATGTCAATCTGTATTGGCGAATATTGTTTTCAATAGACATGTGTCAAGATACATATGCCACATGACCCCTTTCCCATATATTTTTCTTGCGCTAATTCCAACATGGCGCTTTTCAAATGTCCCCTATGATTCACATTACGCCTATTCAGTGGAACTCGACATGCATTCCTCATATCGAACATTTGACCTCAATCCCTCTACTCGTTTCACAAGTAATATGACATTTCTAGACATTTTCTACTTTCTATCTTCGCACTTTGCCCTCACTTATCTCCCACCCTGTATACAGTCCGCCACTAAACACCCTCTTTTTCTCTGTTTCATTTGGTGCTGAATCCAGTGCTAGCAATCATTTTTAGAAATTGAATTCACCAAATCGGAATGTTCTCTTGTGAGTTAAGTGATAGTTTGGGTTTGGCTACACTATATGTAATTTTCCAGATATAAGGCGTAAAAGAAAATGTTTTATTAAAATGTATTCGATCCTTTGATCCAAAAAAATTAGCTGCTATAAGCAATGAACAAGCAATACATTTTTCAGATCATTTTTCACCAGAACATTTTGTAGATGGAAAAACGTTATAAAGGGAAATGGGTATAACCACTAGACCAGCAAAAACAGTGCATATTTATAACAAAAAATCATTTTACGACACGAATGAAAGAGATCGTTCAAGACGGTGATGCATTGCAATATTACATTTTTTTATTATTTTTTTGTGTGGAATAAAACACGTTTTTGATTGATCGGACTTTACTCACCAAATGTAAAAAAGTACTCGCCACTGAAAGGCGAGTGGACTTTTCAAGTCATATACATATTCTTGGTTCAAGTTAGTTGTAAACCTGGGGCCCCGCACCACCTAAGGCCGGCCCTGCAATCTATATAACACTAATATATGTATATGGACTTATTTATTATACAACTTGTGAAAATAATAATAGGCTAAAGCAATTCTACAATTTATATAATATATATATATATATATATATATGGACTTACCTACTGTTTTATTTACTAATTATTTTATATATATGCATACTATTATTTACCATGATATTATATATACAATAGGGATTTAACCCGCCGTCGCACGCGCCGCGGATAGAGAAATTTTAGTTTTCTTAGAATGGTTAGAAGAGTTTGTGCTGTAAAATATACATGCGCAATTGTCAATAACTTTGCAAAGAAAATATGAAACAGTTTAATATCGCTTTAAAACAAAATACACATTAAAATTAAGATATAGGCCTATAAATAAATATTGCGGAGTGAGACTCCACGCACGTGCCCTGATGTTACAATTGACCACGCGTGCTATGGAGGGTTAATCATTTTTTCGAGGTTTCACAATGAGCTGTTAAAATATTCATCTATTGTATAAAATGTGTATTATTTAACAGCAGTTTGTGCACTAAGTTGACAAAGAAGCTCTTTTCATGAGTATTTTTTATGTAAACAGGTAGCTTATTATACAGTTTTACACCCATATAGATATGTGATTTACCGTATGCAGATGTTCTATGATACACAGTAGATAAGTTATCTTTTCCACGCTTAAGACAGTTGTAGGTATCATCTCCTCTTTTAATATTAAACAAATGATCCCAAGTAAGAGGTACAAACACTCCCAGAAGACTATGTTGAAAATTTGATCGAGATCGGCGAGGTGGTTCAAGAGATTAAGAGTCACAAACATAGTCATTTTCAATTTTATAATATAAATTTAAATGTTAGTAATTTAACACAAGTTTTATCTACGAAGAAACGGACAGCAATATAAAGATGCACTTGAAAAATCAGAAATAGGCTCCATCAGGAGTCTTCAGAACTCGGATGAAACCGTGAGAGACTTCAATGGAACATGAATCATAGAAGTCATCCAGTGTGTGAGACAGAGATCTTCAAACCCGCCAAACAACGCGAACCACATTAACAATTTCATAGACGCTAATAGCTCACTAAGCATCGGTCAAAAAACTGGCGAACTCCACAAAACATTTCAGACTACACTTTCGCTGGTAACTTCGAGTGGGCCCCTTTTGTTGGTGAATGGTTGTTGATGAGCCCCACCTGTGTTTGCTTGGCCACGATCTCTTGACCTGCGGGCACTCCTAGGGTTGAACGTTTTCCAGACACTGTTTCACTATTCGGTTATATGAAAAATGTTAGTCACGATATACATACATACATATTATATATATATCCTTTCTAATAAGTCCAATTTCGGCGGTATTTCACTAACATCAACACGACTCTCCTCTCCGACACTCCGTCACATTACAGTAATGATGAGGGTTGTTTCATGTTTCTAGCGCAAAGACTCACACGACAACAGCGTCTTGAAATTGGTCGATATATATCGATTATCCCTCTGTAGTACCTCAATATCACAAGTAATTCTAAATACTTACCTGGTCGGTGATGCTATTTTTAATTGGAGAATAGATGTTTTTGAACGGACTTCCATGTCCATGAATGAAGTGATATTCTTTCATCTGCTTATCACAAGTGGTACTCTCATTTAGACTTATTTTGCGAGGTTTGGGAGTTGCAGCAACTAAGTAAATAAATAAATAAATAAATAAATAATATACATAGATAGATAGACAGACAGATAGATAGATAGATAGATAGATAGAGATAGAGAGAGAGAGAGAGGAGAGATATATATAACTAGTTTCAAAGTAAAGAAAGTACATAACGAAACACAGCAACATGGTATTATCCATTCTAATTATTACATGCTCTAGGATCTAATTACCACTCTACACATTGTTTATTTTACTGAGTGATTGTAGTTTAATATTCCTTCTCGACATTATTGAGACTATGAGGTGAAACCTACTACAAAGAAGGATCTAAACAGGATTCTTGGTTGGTTTGTTGATTTGGAGTTTAACGTCCCTCTGAACTCTGAGGCTATATGAGACGTGAATTTAAAAGCATCACGTAAGATTCAAGTTACATGAGCTCCCACCGGGAACTGAACAGGCTTCTAATTAATCCAGTACAATTTTTAAGGATTAAATTAGTCACTAAAAAATTGTTAGGTTTTAATTTAATGAATTAAATTTTCTCGAAAATTATAAGAAATAGTTAATTCTCAAGAAACTTTAAATGAATAATTTTAAAAACTTCACGAGGGATTCCACTACAGAAAAGGAATAATGCAGGCTTATTTCCCTAAAATGGTTCCAACTTGCCTTGAAGTCCTCGACTCATGAACCTTGTAACGATGAAGTTGCCAACACTGAAGATTATTGCATTTTGTACACACACACACACAATTTTTGAATCTGAGTTGCTGCCATTCTGGGAAAAAGATCCTGTTTTCAGCCCGACGAATACATAGGGGAGCGTCGCATGTAACACCAAGGACATCAGTTCTTGTACGGTCTGTATAAGTAACAATTGACTACAGGATGGGTAAAGACACGGAGACATCAAATTAATTTGATCGTGGCCAGATTGCCTGGACTAGACTTATCGGCTCCTCCATCTCTGTAGTGCAGGTTCTGGGCTGTCTATGGGCAGGCTCTTGGCTTTATCTTATGAAGAGTATACTATGAGTACATGGATTTGGCCAAAAACACCACCGGCAGGGTTAACTGTCATGGTGCACGATGTGTTAGTAAGAGTCGCTGTTAGACCGGATGAAAATGCTGTTAGAAGAGCCACAGTGCAGCATTCACTTTTCATTTTAATGCTGGACAACAACGATGTGTAAACAGCCATACCATCCAGAACTATTTCCTCATAATAAGCTAGAAAAGAAAGCGTTCAACGAGGTACCACTGCTCAACATCTGTTACAAAGAACAACTGACATGGGTAAAATAACACCACTACTAGTCGCTCGAGGCATGGAAATGTTTCCTGGACAGATGAGTCGAGGTACCAATTGATTTATGCCGATAGTCGGATACGAGTGCGTTGTCAACAACGTGAGACTATGGATTCTTCTTGAGAGCAGAATACAGTTCAGGTTGGTGGTGGTGGTATCCTCGTATGGGATTTTTCACGTGGGATGAAATGAGACTCTTGATATATCTGGCAACATTTCGCACCGTTGAACGTTACGAAAACCTGATGGCAGATCATGTTCACCCCTTTGTTAATCTCCAGCACCTTTCAGGCGATTTATATCTGCAGCAAGACAATGTTACAGCTCATCACTCCCAAATAGTGGCTCGATGAGCAGTCCATGCATGTTAACACGTTTGTCTGGTCTACGGGAAACACTGGACACAATCCTATTGAACACTTTGGGATGCTGTTAAGATCCCAGACTCTTGTCATAGATACTACTCCGAC
Organism: Thermobia domestica; assembly: GCF_964235325.1. NCBI lineage: Eukaryota > Metazoa > Arthropoda > Insecta > Zygentoma > Lepismatidae > Thermobia > Thermobia domestica. The sequence goes on along the minus strand of NC_137454.1, from coordinate 284,343,313 downwards.
CAACCTTAGTGGATTATGGGAGGCTGTGCATCGATTTGGGGATCAGTATAGTTTTCCAACACTTCCAGTGTTTTGTGGAGGCCATGCCACGCCGCATCGACCCAATCAAAGCAAAAGAGGATCTAGACGCTACTAGCAGGAATCTCTAATTCAATTATTCACGAGTGCATTATATATATATATATATATATATATATATAATATCTATGGTAGACCATTGTCTTGATACACCATTGCAACTTTTAAACTAATCCACAAAAAAACACTGAGATTTTGTATCGTACAAATATCCGCAGGGGGACATTGTTTGACATACTCTGAAATACCACAAGGTTGTCACCCCAACATAGGGTTATATTTTTTTCAAAAGACACTACGTCACGTTATTACTTATTTCAAATGTTATGTTAAACGAAGATTTATAACATCGCATTTGTTGTTTACTGTTGTGGGTACAAACATTCAAAGTATAGTATTACAAACATCCAAATTTTGATGTACTCCACAGAAATAATAACGCAAGTGAGAAGTGTGTGGCAATGCACATTTAAAATACTTTAGTAACTAATACTATGGTCACGATATGGAGGATTTCAAATAAACAGAAACAAAATCATAAGGAATTGAAAATTTGATGCCTTTTTTTCAAAAGCCCTTATTTCAAAAACTCTCTTAGATAAGTATCTCATTTAATTACATAGATAGTTTTCAATAAATGTGAAGATCATAATACTCTTTACAGCAATTTGATATCTCAAAAAGTTCCGTAGATATGGTAAACACTTGCAAATTTTGCAACATTGGTTAAAATTATGTATTTCCGAAAACTTGTACTAACCAAAAAATATTGTTATAATGCTATAGAAGCAAAGTAAATAAATATATCATTTAAAAAAATCTCATAAATAAGCCGTTTTGAGCAATAGTTAGAAACACGCAAAGTTTGACGAATACACATTCTATTAAATTATTTACTAATTTAATAAGAAGTGAATTGGAATATGCATCAATAATTTGGTCCCCAAATTTCAAATCCTATCAAAAGCAACTAAAAATATTCAAAAGAAGCTCTTCAGATATCTCTATTACAAAATATATCATGAATCGGCTTTAAATAAAAGAATCCTATGTGTAGAATTATTAAAAGAGTTTAATTGTATATCACTGATTGATAGACGTGAAATTTTGGATCAGATGTTTTTATAAATAAGTCAATAAATGGAATAATAAATAACATCGATTTCCTTCAAAAAATTAGTTTTAATGTTAGACAATGTATATTGAGATCAAGAGATTTATTATCAAATAATATACCCAGAACTGTTCTTTTTACAAAACTCGTTGTTATATAGAATGTGCAAGATTATAATAAACCAGCTAGCAAGCACGGAGAATTAGATTTCAGTATTAATTTAGCAAAGTTTGTAAAAATATTAAAGAATATATATACGAAATGAGAATATGTGTCGTGTTGGTATTATTGCGGTTGTAAAATGAATAAGTTAAATATGTTGTAATGTAATGATTGTCTGGCCACACTTCTCTGTTATATATATATATATGATTACGTTTGTTTCGTTCTCTTTACTTCTGTTATTTTTTCTGTATACCATGAAATAATGCACTTTAATTTATGTAAGACTTCTGTAATTTGGGATTTATCCCTGTTGAAGTTCGACGATAAATAAATAAAATTTTATCACTTTCTCTATCTCCGAAACTGTTTTAAACATCAAATTCCGATAAACTGCATAATGGTCTTTATGTCTAACGAAAACCATCTATGTAATTGGATGTGATACTTATTTAAACACTCGGTGTGACACTTATTTAAACACTTTTTTCGAAATAGCGTTCTATTTAAAAAGTCCTATTTTAATCTCCTGTAACTTTGTTTCTTCTCGTTGGAAATGCATCATATGATGATCCTAGTTTTCGATACTACGGTAAAGTCTGTTTCAAAACAAAGTTCTCGTTACATTGTATCCATATGGTCCAGCTAATCGAATATTAATGAAGAAAACTTTTAATTTTTAAGTAAACCTCGTATAAAAGCTCTCTTAAGAATTTTTCTCTCAGCAAACAGACGAATATGCATGTGTGTGTGTGTGTGCGTCGCGTCTGCGACAGAAATCTCGGCGATCCTCTCGTCTCCCCAAATAAGGTGCTAAAATTCAGCACAGAGAACAAACTTCGTCTCTAAAAATTCCTGCCTATGGGTTGTCATAGTTATTTTTAGCTTTGACATCACCAGGGTGCATTGAGAGCCTGTCCACTGCGTAGAAACGCGAGGAGACGGGGAGAAAAAATAAGTTAGTCTGACAATTGTTCCTGGTGTGACAACAGCTACTTACCATGGAGGCCGTTCTGGACGAGTAAACGCACAAAAATGCGCGTATTATTGTACATTTGTTACGTTGTTAAGTACAAAGCTTTAACACATTAAAAGTTCGACGACGATAATAAAAATATTGCCTCAAGAAGAAAATTTGAAATCTTGCAACATTTGCACGTGATTGTTAATTTTAAAATCGTCTTGACCACGAAGAGCAGCAGATCAGTGTAAAATTTCCAGCCTATAACCTAAAAGAAGATAAAATGAAAGGAAAGAGAATGCACCCCCCAACCTTCAGGACACCCCCCCCCCCCCTGGAACAACCAAAAATGATTTTTCTTCAGCGTCAAAGTGAGCGAAAAGTGACAGTGGGAAATTGTGGAAACCAACGATGTAGCGAAATACAACCGGTATCCCGCGACTACCGCGTCTTCCGCGATTGTTATAAAAATAATTGGGTCAAGTGTTAAATTCCATTATCATATTCAGTTATTTAAATTAAAGTGCCAAATGTAATGTAATATGTGTTCGTGCAGTTTTAGTGTTGTTTCTTAAAGTAAAAAGTGAAATATTGCATATCCTTTACCAAAATAATTATCATGGTATAAATTTATATTTTCTAGAAATAACCTAATTTACTTTTCTTTCCAGCATAAACAACCAGTGCCTATGCAACATAATAATTCTTGCATTATTAAATTGCATCGGCATTAAGAATACAATTAGAATCAGCTTTTATGTCGATTTCCCAGAATGTTCTGACCCGAACTCTGAACCGTGTTGTCCAGTGGCTATATGGTCGGCTTTGGCAATAGATCCAAACTGTCACTAAAGTCTAAAGGAGACGCCCAAAAGATACAGGATCGAATCCCGAACCGTTATAAATGCCCAAGCCCTCCTAGGGAACTGCAGGACACGAACCACATACAGTAATAACATACCTTCTTCTGAAGGAAGCTATAATTTTGAAGAGAGAGATATAACTGTATCTTCAACTAAGTGGTGCCCTTCTAATTTTCGTACTTCAATGTTAAAGAAATGTCTGCAGCTGAGTTCTACGAAATGTCACCTGGTGCTCAGAACAATATGTTTTGGAACGAACTACATTTTACTTTGGATGTCCATTACCATGTCTGTCTCACTTGCATTATTGCGTGAGATGACGAAGCCAAAACCGTTCATTGAACCTCGATCACCTCCTTTGCCGACATAGATGGATTCTATCATTCAATAGTTGTGCAGTAGCGAACTCCAAAACATATCGAGTGCAATCGATGCGTCCCCAACCCAAATGTAATTCAATTTCTGCAGTTGCTGTTCTTCAAATTTCACGGAAATTTTAAAGTACCCAGCAGATAGTTCAGAAATAGCAATCTACGCCTTTTGCGAATCACATGATTCACGAGTTCAGCAAGGTTGTCTGTAGTCATTGGTTTCCAACCTTAGCCACCTTTGTCGTGTAAACCAGTAAGTCCCTACAACAGTCTTCCATACAGTTCTACAACAGCCGTAGGGTTGTCAACTGGCCGGTATTTCACCGACCTGGCCAGAAATATTGCTGATATTTTGATTAACGCCAGTGACTGTTACAAATTTCTTACTAGCCCCTTTATAACCGGTATTTTGAAATCTGTAATTTAGAATAGAACATCGAATATCGAAATTTTTCAGCAGTTCCTTTACAAATACGAATTTCCGTTGTATTATACATACAGCGATATTTTTTTTATGTATGACAGTTTTTCATTTATTTAACATAAAAATATTGATAACAGTTAGATTTTATTGTGAAGCATTGCTTTTAACAATACATACAGAAGTGTATATTGTGCGGCATAAATATAGCGATAAATTTAAGTTGTCCATCGATTGTTGGCAAATAACTCTTAGACATTTCGTTAGTACAATGTTTCTCTCATTGTTTAGTTTCACGTCCCTACCTTTCACCATCTATCAACGATTAATATATTCTATTCATCTTTTTAGGTAATTTTAAAGAGATGACAGGAACTGTGTCAGGGAAAATTTGAAATTTACTTGTAAGGAAGTATATACATTTATTGCGAGTGAAAAAGGATTTTCTATAGTTGAAGCATAAGTTTAAAGAGTAAATTTCATTTTGTAAATCCAAAATTGTCACGTAAGTATCAATATGCTTTTGTTAATCTGTTTCGATGATTTTAAATAAGTGGCAGTTACTGGTAAATAGAATAAAATGATCAATACCAACTTCAGTTTCTCATTTTAGCACAATGTATCTATTAAGCTTATTACTGAATGTACTAAGGATATACAGAATACAGGTGCTAATACATTTTTATCTATGATAGTATCTTTCCTTCCCATGGATGAGTCCGAACAGGGATAATTCACACTTAGGCCTATATCATAGGGAATTTTGAGGGGTGCCGCTAATTTTATTTTCCAGAGTTGGTAACCCTAAGTAGCTGTAATGTTTATACATTCGATCGCACCTGTATTATGCCCTTTCGCCAGAACCAATCGAATTCCATAATTTAGTTCACACTTGGAGGGGCGCTTTGATTGCACTCGATGCATTCACACTTGCCATCTTACAATGTTTGAATGGCAGTCTCTCTCTCTATATCGGGAGGGATGGGGGAACGTCTCATCCCTGTTTCATCACCTCACCTGGTTCTCCTCCTTAACGGAAGTTCAAAAATAAATAAATAACAGATTGTACCTATTGTTATTTGCCTTTTCCTTACGCTGGAATACGCACATGCTACTTGTAAAATAGAGCATTTGGTTCACCACTCGGACAACACGGGGATTACAATCCTCCACCTTCGACATATCAATTAAACAAGCTCGAAAAACGTCCCATTTGACACTTTCCTTATTCTGTTCAGAGAAAGAAGGGCATCTTGGTAGAGCTTTCAATTGGTTTCCAATACTCTCACCAAGTCCATGTCACTATTTAAAAAAAAATACATAAAAGTTTTATGATAGCCCAAAATAGTGCGCTATGGACACCCACATTGCACGAGCAACTAGCATCTAGAAGTTTAACATGTCACTAGAGTGGCATCTGCCTTTCAGGCATTTCCTTAGACTTACGAGCCAAATGAAATGATGGGTACGCCTCCAAAGGCCATGATTGTTTTTGTTCTATGACGATCAATGCTGAAACTGAAAATGATTCATTTCTACCACTTTCAGTTTGAACAGAGATAAATAAAGTGGAGATAAAATATTCTTCTGACGCTAAAACAATATCAAAATCCGTATCTCGCTATCTCTTACTCTTTTAATTTACGAAGGTAAATATTGGAACCGTAAATTGTAGTAGATTTCTACCTAATCATGTTATGGTAAAAAAATAAGGATGAATCTAGATCCTAGTCCTCGGACGCTGAATCCACTGCAAAATACGCTTTTCACTATTATCGTTTTTGTTTTACAATGATCATGCTGAAGCTAGAAATGGCGGACTTCTAACACTTTCGTTGTCAGTAGAGAGAGAAATGAGATCTCGGGACATAAATTTTACATACATTAAAAGAAAAACTAAAATAAGTTACCAGTTTTAATCTGTTATCAGATAATTTTATGCTGTATATATTTTGTACTAATTTAGTAGATTAAGTATGTAGCTTACCAACTTCTTGAAGGAATATGGCTGAAGTGTTATTAGTTTCTTCAATTTGACTAGTGTTAGGTTTCTTCTTCTGAAAAGAAACATTATCTTCGTTTTTCTTTCTCGCCGCAGTCCTTCGCCTTTTCCCAACAGATTTAGCCGGACACTTGTTCCGTTCCATACAATCTCTATCTTCTCCATCAGTCGGTCTCTTCGTCTTGGATGTTTTTGTATCCGTCTGCTTTTGTTGTTGATTTTCACATATGTTTAGATGCTTCCTTTCTTGAAGTGTCGGATATTCTTTTACAGGAGTTTTTGGATTATTATTTTCTTGGCGAGAAGCTGGTTTCTTCCTAAAATAAAAAGTAATCTCTAAAGAGTCAGTATGTACATGGTGCGTACCCAAATTACCTTAGTAATAATTTAAAAAAAATAAAAATTATTTTTTTTAAAAAAATAATAAGATTAGATTAATATAACACGAATAATTAACACACAAATAATAAAGTCAAACTCTTAATTGTGCAAACTTTCAATCTTCTATGTTCATTCTTAATAAATTCAGTATTTTTAATACGGACATGAAAGAGTGAATTTCACCGTAGACACACCTAATAACGATTTTGTCTACATGTTCGGAAAAAGATGCCAATCTTTATTACCAGTTGACGAATGTTTCTGGGGACATTGCCTTTCCTGACTGTACGGTGCAGAAGTCCGAGCGTGGATTTATGAGAAAGTAGGTCAACTGAAGTTCTGCCGAAGTCCTGAAGCCAAATTTTTGTAAACACCGGAGAATACATTGATTCTTCTCATGTCGAACTGTTGAGGATACAAAGATTCTTCAAAAATTTATGCAACCTTATGGAAAATTACACCCGGACAATAGATCTCAAAGATGTTATAGCTATCATGATCTTTGTATTTATTGTCTACAAAGTTCTTGAGGGATTATTTTAAGGACTCCGTCCACATTACTCATCCGCAAAGTGTTCCGTAATTAAAAAACAATATTTGCTGTTGTGTTTGGTTTTCAAAAAAATAATCCGTCGTGTCTACTTGTGTCAAGAACAAAATGGCATTCACTTCCAGCACTTAATATATAAAACGTAAAAAATAATAAAAAAATGTTTTCCAATAAAGTTTCGTAAATTCTTAGACATCTTGTATGTAACCTTACAGAATCCTCTCCTTGCATCATGAAAAGAATATTGGTAGACAACTTGAACTTGTCCAAGGTTGGTTTTCGTTAGGCCCCTCGCCAGCTGGATGAAGAAAAAGTCTCCCGATAGGAAGAAGGATTTTACAAGATAAGAATATTGAAGTTGCCACTCCTCTACTCTGTTCCCAAGTACTATTCCCAGTGGCCTCTGTCTGTTTTCAAAACTGAAGGATTCATTGCGAGGCAGGGGTCCCTCGGAAGTGTCATTTTCTAGTACCTAAAAACAACCCTCGAAAGACTTCTCAGATGATTTTGATGTTAAGATATAAAGATTGCAATGGCGCGTAGATGTGGAGAGAAGTTGTTTTGAAAAGTGACAGAAATGTGTAACTCGAAAATTGAAAACAACGAGAACTATGGGAAAACAGTTCGTAATTTTCGTTGGTTAGTTAGTTGATTGATTTGGGGTTTAGAGGACGTTTCAGAACCGAAGCTATATGTAATGTAGACCTACAGCTTAACGCGTAATCCAAACCACATGAGCACTCGCGCCGGGAAACGAACTCGGGGTCCCTCCCTCCCTCGCCAAAGACGCGTACGATAACCAAATTGCCACGAGGAGCACGACAGGTAATTTTGGTATGTACTTCGTAGTATCATATGCAGTCGTGGTATTAAGAAGAGGATTAGTGCACTTTTTGGTAGATGTAAAGTCTAGAACCAAGGCCAAAGTTAGATAATAATTTAATGTTATATTTTAAAGCTCGTCTACGTGTTTGCCATTATTCTCAAATATTCCAACAGGAGTATTTAAACTGTCTTTCCAGGATGTCTGACATGTATTTTCAGGCAAAGCTTTCCCATACTTTGTCGATATATTTTGTTAGGATCAAGCGTCAAGGGAGATTATGTTGAAAAATGAATACAATTCTTAAAAAGTAAATCAATATTTTGTATGTCGTTTTCAGAAATTTGAATTGATCCTTCTAACTGTGATCACAAAACAATATCACCAGTGATTCCAAACTTTATATCCAACCAATGCATACATATTGTAGCTTTAAATATAGCTAACAATATTTAATGTTGTATTTTAAAATTCGTCTACGTGTTTCTCACCGATCTCAAATATTGCAAGGAGTTTTTGAATTGTCTTTTCAAGATGTCTCATTTCTATTTTCAAGTAAAGTTTTCCCGTACTTTCTAGATATATTATGTTAGGAAACAAAAGAAGAAGGTAGCAACCGATTTTCAAAAACCTCCTTACGAACGAAAGAAGAGAGCTATTGTGTGTAAACGATAATAGATGCTGCTGTTGATATGATCGTCGACGACTAAGCTGGTAATTAATATTGTAATTATGTGTGTATGTATTTAAATCATACTATCGTTTATCACTACATATAATGAGTAAATTTTGAAGTCTTTCTGTACAGTTGAACAATAATCAATAAGAAAGACAGGTAACGGATTGGTGGTGTATTATAGTTGGAATCGTTTCATCTGTATGTATAGATATTACTTCTACGTTCACTGCACTATTTACTGTTATTTTTAATATTGATTACATAGGCAGCCAGCCAGCCAGCCCCTTCCCCCCCAACAACACATAAATAAATAAATAAATAAATAAATAAATAAAGTTCTGTGCACCGAATAGATTCGATGTATTTTGATACACAGAATCAAAATTTCGATACCCCAGGCGATTGTCCAGGTTAATTTTTTGTTATGTGCGCAAAATTGGAGCGATTTTGGATAGCAAGACACATTTTTCAACCACAAAACAAAATTGACACGATGAATCGTCCTGGAATTTTGCAATTTGAATTCTGTGTAACAAAATATATCAAATCTATACCCTGGAGACCGCTAAACAGTTTTATATATATATATATATATATATATATATATATATATTAATTGATGTATTACTTGAATCTTTCCTATTCAAAATCGCTCTAGTTTTTCATCCATAAAAAGGAATTGACATGGTCAACCGTCCGGGAATTTTTGCAATTTGAATTCTGTGTAACAAAATAGATCGAATCCATACCCTGGGATCCGCTGCGCAGAAATTTCGTTTTTTTGCATAGCTATATTACGTGTATCCTCCCTATCCAAAATCGTTCCAAGTTTTCACCCCATAACAAAAAAATTACATGATCGATCTTCTTGTGGTTTCCAAATTTGGATTCTGTGTAACAAAATACATCGAATTCGTACCCTGGGGGTCCGGTGCACAGAACTTTGATTTTCTTTGTATAAGTGTATGTGGCTGTGTCACTATTCTTATTAGTGCAAAAAGAACATTTCCTATTGATGGTGTTTTTCTTTCGCATGAACAAGATTTTTTTTTTTTTTATTTTATCTATTTTAATTTTTTGGATTCTGGGTAGTTGAGTCCCCTTCCCGCATCGAGGTTATGTAATATATGCAACTACAGGGTGGAACCCGAACAACCGAAATGCGTTCAAATTTCAAGGTTCTCCAATCGACAATCCAACCAAGGAAGGGGATTTCCTCTTTGTTATTTTATAACTTGTGTTAGTAAATATGTGAGCTTAGAAACCTCGTGCACGTAACAGCGCGCTAGCCACTACAGCAGTGGGGAGGGATGCCTGAAAGTTTTATACTAGCTTCCATATTAGAAATAAAATACGTAGACATTGACTAAAAACATATTGTAAAGAAATTTTTAATAGTAAGATGTAAAAACAGAGCATCTCCTACCAAAGGGCGAGCTATAATCAATGAGTTGAAATACGATTAACAGACGATCAATATTAACAGACGGAAACCATATTCACGAAGAAATTAAATGTCGAATAAAAACAAAGAATTCGTGTTATTATTCAGTTCAAAATCTCTTCTCGTCGCGAATTCTGTGGAGGAATTTGAAGCTTAAAATATATAAAACGATAATCATGCCTGTTGTATTGTATGGTTACGAAACATGGTGGCTTATTCTGAGGGAAGAACGTAAACTGGAAGTAAATGAGAACAGGATCCTGAGACTAATATTCGGACCCAAGATGAACGGGAATGAGGAATGGCGGAAATTCATAACGAGGAACTACATAGTTTATACGGTTTTCCAGACATTGTTAGGGTCATCAAGTCGAGTAGGTTCAGGTAAGCAGGTGATGTAGCGGAGCTGGAAGAACATAGGAACGCTTTCAAAGACTTAACTGGGAGATCAATGGAAAAACGACCATTAGGAAGATCTAGGCGCAGATGGGAGGACAATATTAAGATGGACCTCGCAGAAATAGGAACACAAAGTGAAAACTGGATACAGTTCGCTAAGGATAGAAGTCAGTGGAGAACTTTTGTGAGCGAGGCATTGAACCTTCGGGTTCCATAGGCCATAGAGTTAGCTAGTTAAATTAGTTGAAATATGATTTGCTGACATTAACCTTTTTCAACATATTTTGCTCCATAAGCTTTTCATCCATTCACAAAGCTGAAAAATACTTTGATCTTTGATTTTCTTCAGGCGAAAGGCTTAAACTAACAATGAACCGTGTATTTTGTAGGCTTGGAAGAATATTGTTTTCACGATGGTATCGGCTATAGAACATTGTTGAACCAAGTGTATTAGCGTCAAGAAAGATTATGTTGAAAAATGAATACAATTTTTACAAGGTAAATGAATGTTTTATATGTCATTTTGAGAAATTTGAATAGATCCTGCCATTTGTGATCGCAAAACAATATCATTAGTGATTCCAAACTTTATATCCAACCAATACATAATGTAGCTTGAAATATAGCTCCTATCCGACTAGAAACTAAATTCAACTCGCTGCTACGCAATGTTTCAATAGGTTAGCAGTGATTTGAAACTGGGAATGTGTGGTCACCAGCATAACCCAAGTCCCATCATTTTTGATTTGTTGTCTTTATCAGACCAGGAACTATTTCTCGTTCTACCTTCGTTTGGTAGAACGTGGAAGGTAGAACTACTACTTTACTGCTCGAAGGTAAAATGTACCTAGTGAAACCTCGGGATAAAGAAGCTCAAGATTAGTGATGGCTAGATCACCTCCTGTATGTGCCTTACCTAACCCGTTTTGCATCTTAAATAGCTTATCTCGAATGTTAGACATCCTTTACTCTACAAATTCTACAAACATCAAGATTATTTCATCAAAATTCCTATATTTTTGTTAAGATCCGTGCTACGCAGGTTTCGAAACAAGTAAATTATCCGAATAATAAAACAATTCTATTGAAACATTCCCTTGTTTCCTGCTGGGGATGTCAGTATTCTCCATAAGCCTACAATGACAATTTAACAACTTTAGATCTTTAGTAGTGGTTCGCTGAAAAAACTGAGGCTATCAGTTGAGTGAGGTTTAAACTTCTGCATCGGATCTTACAATACTAGTCTTCTATCTTCCCGATATTAACGCATCAGCATGTCGATGGCAACATGATATAATAGTAAATGGAAATTTCACTAAAATATAAGCATGCTTTATGTTTAAATTTTTTCTCTTTGCCTCTCTAAAAAATATCCAATTTTGATGTACAAGAATACTTTTAATAATCAGGTGAATTCGTTCCAAGAAATCAGTTACAATGGGTTTTATCTTAATTTTGTTTCTTACAAAAAATTAGGATTATAAACAGTTCTAAAAATAAAAAATAAAAATATTTTTATAAAATAAGTAAGATAATCATTTTATAAAAATAAAGAAAGTTATTAATAAAATTATTAACATTAATAATTTTAATATTATTAATAAATACCATCGGTTTATTAATAAAAATAATACCATCGGTTGTAGTTAAATTTACTTTTTGATGGAATAGTCTCTTAGAATTGTCTGAACCTTCATTTTCTTCTTCTTTTGTCCAAACAGAGGTCTGTACCTACAACTTAAACTTTCTTTTTGTCGTATCACAAGCTAATCGATTTATACAGAATTTGCAGCTACAATTCGTAAGAATGTGCAATATTATAGAAACGCATTACACAGCGAAACTCATGTCGTTCAAATTTCAGTTATACAAGGTATTCTTGTATTTAGATGTTTTTCACCCAAATTTACATGAACATTGTACCACAATAAGCTTGAAATTAAGCACACTACCGATTGAATATATGTGCGATGTGTAATCTCCGGAGAGTTTTGCGGAAAATAGAAGCTGTCATTAATACTCGCTATCGTCACATTTTTGTGAAATATATACATTTCCTTATTCTATACATATATGTAAATCTACAAGAATTCAAAAATTCAGTAAATTTTACACGCATAGTTGAGAAGAATACCAAGTTTACAAAGTTCAGAAGAACAACGTTAATATTTAATTTGCACAGACGATAATGTGCTGCAATCTGGAATGATTCAACGGTTTCGCTGGGTTTTAGTTATTCTCTTCGCTCACAGGAAGTTTTACTACTCAGTGTTAATATGCAATCGTTACATCACATTTTTACCGAAGAAATGTACAAATATTTCACTGTTATTTGAATTTTCGTCATTGTTTTTAATCTTTCTTTGTTTCTTCAACTACTTTTCCAAGAAATAACGTTTTCGTCAATTATTCTGCGATAGTTCTAGAGGTGAGAAAATCCAAAGTGGGTAGAGCGTAGCAGTCCTTTAAGAATTTAATGATGAAAATAGCAAACACAACTGAATATTCATATTTAGAAGAAATTTTACTCCCTGATAAAAGGTTAATGTTTATTGTTACTTACATTTATCTACTCTATTGGGACCATGACAAATAACATACCTCGTTTAAAAGAAGTAGGCATAGTCCTATTCAAGGTATTATAATGGCATTCTCCTCACACGAGAAAGCAAAAACTGAATTACGTTATGATTACAAGTGCAATATTCTAGAATGCTTATAGGAAAGCAAGACATTTCACCACAGAGATAGAATATTTCAGTGTTTCCATGTAGCATATACAAAATGGAGTTTTACGTTCCATGATATGCTAGCTAAATCTAAAACAGTTCATTAGATTATCAGTTTGCAACGAAATGCACACACCTCGATAAACATCTGTAGTGTCTTATGCTCTGTTTCAAACTGAGCTACAAGTAGGGAATTGGTTGAACACCTTCACGAGCTGAGTGTAAAAATCAAAAGATGCCGTCACAGACTCTCTGAATACTTGGTAGCAATGAAATACGACAGTATATGAAAACTAAGACTGCGCTGCGATACTGGCATTAATTTACATGGTAAGTAGATACGTAGTTAGGCGTCTGACATGTGTCAAATAACTCTTTTTCACTCATAACTTGTTCTACATGTTTTCACATAAAAAGTTCTTTACGACTTTAAGAAGATAATACAGCATGTCCGTAAAGTCATGGTGCACTTTTGACCGATCACAGGAAACCAACAAAAGAAGATAGAAAAGTGAAATCATTACCAAATAAAAGGACGACTCTCCAAGTTTCGGTAGTATGATATACAACCGTGTGTGCACACAGGTGATGTTGCAATATCACGAACTGCGCTGCAGCGGAGCAGCACACGCCCACTCCAGTCGAAATATGAACGGTACAGAGAAAAGTTTAGTGTGTTCTGTGACTTGCTAAATTCGAATCCGTGACCAAAGTGCAACGTGAATATAGTCGCATCTACAACGAAGCACCATCACATAGGAATAAAATTACTCGGTGGGACAAGCAGTTCAAGAATATCGGCAGTTTGTTGGACAGGCCCCGTTTTGGTAGGCCATCGGTAAATGACGAGTCTGAAGAGGCTATACAGGAGAGCTACCTAACGAGTCCTAAAAAAAAAATGTTCGTGTGTGTGCTTGACAATTACACCTAAGCAAAACTACAGTTCATAAGGTGTTAAAGAAACGTCTTTGTTATTCGGGATACAAAGTGCAGCTGTTGCACGCTATCAAATCGGCGAATAGACCCAAACGATTCGAGTTTGCTACAAATATGCTGCATGAGATCAACAATGATGAATGATTTCTGCAAAGGATTGTGTTTAGCGATGAAGCGATATTCCGTGTCTGTAGATATGTTCTTCTCCATAACGTCCGAATATGGGCTGCTGAAAATGTTCATGCCTACGTTGAGTACGAAAGTAACACCTCTAAAGTGAACGTGTGGTGTGGCCTGATGCAGGCTAAAGTGATAGGCCCATTTTCTTTGCGGAGCAAACTGTGACGGCAAATAATTGCGTTGGAATTGTATGCAGTGCCACAATTTCCTGGTGTCATTTTTCAACATGATGGCGCGCCTCCACACTATGCCGACATTGTTCTCGAGTTTCTACATTCCCCAGCGATGGACAGGCAGAGGTTCTGTGAAGCCATGGCCACCACAACCCACGGATCTGAAGCCCTTAGACTTTTACTTCTGGGGTCATGTGATGAAACATGTATACGGTGAACTTATCAACGACATTAATAATTTAAAAAAGAGAATTACAACGTTATTCACTCTAACACCACACGTCCTTAACTGTGTGTGGGAAGAACTTGAATATCGTTTAGATGTGTGTAAGGCAACATATGGAAGCCACATCGAACTGCTCCCCAAGTATGCGAAAATTCCCCAAGTATGAAACTTGGGGAGTTCTTTTATTAGTTGAAGATTTCACATTTCTATCTTGTTTTATTGATTCCCTGTGATCGGCCAAGAGTGCACCATGACTTTACGGATACCTTGTATTTTATAAATGAAGCTTAATATTAAACATAATATCAAGCGTTAGTCTGCAAGCAGTAAGTAGTTCTTTTAGTGCAATAGGCTTAGCTTAAATGAAAATCTTATATGATAAGATAACTTGAATTAAAATCAATGTTAGTTAATTTAAATCACTGAACTTTATAACAAATCATTTTTCATTATTATTATTATTATTATAATTGTTACAAAGGAAGTTTGACTACAGACAGAAATGATACAGTATGAAATGAGAACAGACCTTACTAGCCTTAATAAAAAAGTACTAGAAAAGTCATGCTGCATGCAATTCCAAGACACATGTGCACTATACGGATAGAAGAAACCAATATGTAGAATATGTTTTACTTACTCAAAAATATCATCATCAGAAGATTCGCTTGTTGACTCTTCGTCCTCAATTTCCTTTTCAACTTAAAGAAAAAAGTATATCCATGAAAATTATGGTTGTAACGGACATTTTAAACTGAATACTAACTACGAAAATATTCTACAGTATTATCGCCATTATTTTGATATTGCGATCTAGTAAACTCGACAGGACGAACAAACAAATAAATTAATACATAATGTCTTTTATGTAGCGTCAAATTTTCTTTACATGCGCCGAGGAAGAGGTGACAACACTTCATAAATTTTATCTTTTGCATATTTTGAGGTACGAATTTTATTTTATTTTATTTTTATTTATTTAGTTTTCTACAGTTAATATTCTAATTATCTTGTTTTCCTCTTTTAAATTAATTGAATTGTACCTCCAATTTCTTAATTTGCCATATAATCAATTCTATACAAGTACTTGAAATGTTGCTCGCATGACATAGGGGACATACTGTTGTAACATCCATTTGTATTTATTTCCTTTTCCTACGGAATCATCACGATCAGTAAAAGGTTTTTCGATCATTCTCTCATTTGCGTACAATACTTCATACGATATAGAAACATATCTCTTTTACTTCCTTTCTCAAAATGTTATCTTACTTCCTTTCCCACTCTTTGTCTTATTCGAATTTGCTCTCTGATAGCGTAAACCTTTTGCCGTCTTCATTTATTTCTTTTTCACTCTACGCAACTAGACTACTGGGCCCGTTACTACGTTCTTACAATTACTATACATCTACTTAAAACGGCATTTCTATCACTATTTTTCCATTCTTAATTTCTACTGTCAACAAAACAGTATCAATTTGTAAATACGTGTGCCTAGAGCTTGTTCGAATTACACGGTAAAGATGGTTCCGGAGCAAATGTAATAATTACGGAAGGCGATAAGAAAAGAAAGTCTTTAACAGTAACGTTAATTATTTTTTTTAAAAAAAAAAAAACTTTTTTTGCTGTTGCCCTCAAAACAAACAAAATATAGATACTTCCTTTTACATTTGGGCAGCCTAGATGCTATGAAATATACTAAACACGGGGTAATTTTCTTTTCAAGCACATGTTATTATATTGCAAAAATTCCTTAATTCGCATACTCTGTGTACAAAAAGTAAAACTAATGCACCAGAAATACGCAACATGAGTATTAAATATTCAAAATTTATTGTGAACACAGGGTACAAAAACAAGTTCAGCTATCAACTTTTCTGTCTGACGATTCACCGGCTTATTCACGCAAGATAAATGTACTTTATGGAAAATAAATTTTCTTTCTGTTGTACTGCATCAGACTTTCTTCAAATTGTGGAAAGTATGTTTTGTGCTAAATATGTATCAACTAGGAAGTCCGTTATGAAAAGGTTGCTAAAATATTAGGGGCAACAGCATGTTTGCATCTTTGTCTGAGAGTTCATCAAGGACAGTTCTATCCAATGGGATATATATATATATATATATATATATATATATATATATATATATATATATATATATATATATATATATATATATATATATATATATATATATATATATATATATATTTTGCCAGGTCCAAAAACCTGTGTGTTATTGACAGGTGTCCTACTCTGTAGTGTCGTGTCGTGTAGTGTAGTGATTCGTGTCGTGTTGTATTTCCTTTCTATCCATTCTATTTCAACTAAGGATAAGCAAATTAAAAAAGTAAGTTTCACTCCAAGCAAAAATTCGTGCAGAAATTAAATAAGTAAGTTTCACTGTGAGCTAAAATTCGTGCAGTGTATATTCTTTAATATATGAAAGACTAAGAAAACTGCTTACCTATTTGCGCAGTGATTTAATTTATGGGGGTAATTATTTTGGTTGCCTATAAGGAACCAACTGCAGGCCCACCCCAAAAGCCTATTAGAATCCAAAAGTTTCTCCTCTATATATATATAAAAGTTTGAACTAATCTACAAACCGATGAAAATGGACCTTCCTTACTGGCAAACATAAATTTGCTCCTATTATTAACAATTCCATAACAGTTTCTAATTTAATGATGTAAAAGCTACTGTATAAATTCAGAATCGCATATTACACACCATGGGTACTAGATGTGCAAGCAGTGAAATTAAGCTTTTGGATTCCTACTGCCCTCTAAATGAATAGACGGTTGCAGATTATATTGACAAAATCTCGCGACCAACATTGCCGCCCAAAATTCCGCAGGCCGAAATTCTCCATATGCACCTAGTTTCTAAGGACATAATAATAATAATAATAATAATAATAATAATAATAATAATAATAATAATAATAATAATAATAATAGTTAGAATGCAGAGTTAACTAGTGTGGAACCAAAAATGCTCACTTACCAACACTAGAAGCGGGAAAAAAATTACGTTTTCAAGATGAATGGATATACAGCATGGAACATTTAACCTGAAACCTATTGCAACTTTCAAAAACGAATAAATTCTGTACGACGCAAATATCAACAGAAGGGCAGAGTTTGACATATTTTGCATTACCACCAAGCTAACAATGTTGTCAACCCAACATAGGTTGATTTTTTGAAACGGCTAAACATCAGATTATTACATAATTTAGATATATATGTTAAACGAAAACTCGTGACTCAGCGTTAAAATTAATGACAATGCAGCATCACAAACATCCAAACGTCCGTCTCACTTGCAGTATTGCTCATGTAGAAGCCTACAAAATTTGGATATTTCTGATACTCTAGCATTCTTAGCTGACGACACTGAGTAATATGTGTGGTATTGTAGGCTTCCATTATATGTAGATTTGAAACTTGTAATAACCTGATGTAGTGACATTAAAGAAAAGAAAAGGGACAACTTTATGTCGGGTTGGCAACACAGTTAACCTATTGGTATTGAAAAGTAAGCCAATGTCTTTCTGTCGATGTTTGCAAGTTGCAAAATTTCATGGTTTTCAATGTTACAAGGGCGTTTCAAGATAAATAATCTCCCTAAATGCTAAGCTGTCTTTATTTTCCTTTTGTAAATTTAATAAAATAACGTATTATAGGTTATATTTAGTTCTTTAATAATTATTATTACAGTAATTATAATAATTTATAATAATAATGATTTTCTAAATATACGTTGCACATTATTTTCCTCCTTAAGTCAATATGGTTACATGATTCTTCTAGTACATATATACGTGGAGATATTTTGAACATCATACACCGAAGAAATTGCTACGGCGAAATCTCGTCCTGGCAAGGTTTTGTCCTACGTGTGATTTTGTCTAGTAAGGTTCTGGCCAGGATAAATTTCTGGTAGGTGAGATTTTGTACCTCAACTTGCAGATACACAACCGAAATAGTAGTCCTGATACATTAAAATACTGCGCAAATATGTAATCAATTTCCTTACTCATCCAGGTATCACTACTTTATTTAAATGGTCTAATCATCTGTTCTAAAATCTAGTACCTGTTTGATGAAACGGGATATCGTATTCTAAGATATCTCGTGTGCATGAAGCATCGTCTTGCGATTGATCCGTGTTCTGCAATTGAATTAAAAACAGCTGATCAATAATACGCACTAAATTAATTACATATTAAATACTGACAATTATTTAATTATAATGAACTATACATATGTGCCTTAAACGATCCCACTACTAATTTCAAACAAACATCACAACTTTTCTCATCCCCTCAAACATTTTCAATTAAGCTGCCAGCGCCATAACACCACTAAGAGCAAGAGTGGTATTAACAGGAATTATAATAAATAACATACATCAAAGGAATTATAAATACACCTACTCCGGTCATAAATATTGTTACAAATTTCCAGAGGCTGCAGCACTGCTCGTTGTGAGAAGAATAAAAGAGTCTTGCATTGGAATGGGTGATGATTCACTGTTGAGTCTGCTATGAAAAGGGAGACATGTAACCAGTACACGCAGAATGGAATCGAGTGAATACGAAAAACAGACAGCAGTGATAGCACTACACAGAGTTGGAAAAGCAGGGAGCGAAATTTTCAAGACGCTTTAAAAACTAAAAATCAGTCACACGTTTTTGTATCATAAAAGTTTACATCTTTTCTAAGTGATACACAACTAGCTCAGAAGCAAAATCACTTCTTAACCATATATAGGCAAGTTAGATCCTAATTCGTCAAACAACAGATACCTTCCTAAAGGTTCCATCCCCAAGGGCCATAGCGTCCACTAAGGAAGTGTTCAATTAAGAAATATAGGAAATTAAACAAAAAGATACAACACTTTCACGAAGACATTAAAGTAAAATATAAGTAATCGATTCGTATTCATGAGTAATATCTGATGTAGTAGAAAGTAATCCATTATTTTGCCAATAGATGGCTTCAGTGATCTGTATCTCGCGTTGTATAAGTCCGATCGGGTTCAACGAGATGGCGTTCAAACGATGAGATTGCGTACTACAAACACTGTTCAGATAGTTGTAATGAGTTGACTCAGTGTTGTGTGAGCGCGAGTCAATATGGACACTAGCAAAGAGAAAATACGCTATATTTTACAGTTTTTCTTCGATAAAGGCGAAAACTCAAGCCAAGCGGCTGCAAATGTGAATAGTGTTTATGGTCCTGATACTGTAACAGCCAATCACGCGCAATTTTGGTTTCGTCGATTCCGTTTCGGTAATTTTGACGTCAAAGATGCACTACGCACTGGAAGCCCAAGTGTCGAAAATGTCGGTAAAATCATGGACATTGTCGCGTTCGACCGTCATGTAAGCACTGTGTCGATTGCCCAAGATCTAAACATTGCACAAAAAACCGTGTGGAACCATTTGCATAAGGCTGGATACAGAAAGAAGCTTGATGTATGGGTGCCACACGAGTTAACGCGCAAAAACCTCATGGACCGAATTTTCATCTGCGAATCGCTGCTGAATCACAACAAAATCGACCCATTTCTGAAGCGGTTGGTGACTGGCGATGAAAATTGGATCACTTACGACAACGTCACGTGAAAACGGTCGTGGTCAAAGCGCGGTGAGCCGGCGCAAACGGTACCCAAGCCAGGATTGACGGCCAGGAAGGTTTTTCTGTGTGTTTGGTGGGATTTTCAGGGAATTATCTACTATGAGCTGCTCCCCTACGGCCAAACCCTTTACTCCGAACTGTACTGTCAACAATTGGACCGTGTGAAGGCAGCAATCGCCCAGAAGCGGCCAGCTTTGGCCAATAGGAGAGGCATTGTGTTCCACCAGGACAACGCCAGACCATTCACATCGATAGTGACTCACCAGAAGCTCCGGGAGCTTGGTTGGGAGGTTCTTATGCATCCACCTTATAGTCCGGACCTGGGACCGAGTGATTACCATCTGTTCCTGTCCTGGCGAACACATTTGCTGGTGAAAAAGTCGCTTCAAGAGAGGCTTGTGAAAATCGACTGTCTCCATTTTTTGCCACTAGGGACAAGGGCTTCTATGAGAGAGGCATCATGATATTACCTTCCAAATGGCAACACGTTATCGAACAGAACGGCACATATGTGACCTAAATCGGATCATTCTAACTACGGTAAGTCAAGCCCTCAATGTCATGCCAAAATAATGGATTACTTTTTACTACACCATATATATTTATATTGTAAGAGGGAGTTAAGAAACTGTGAAGTTCATTACAACAAAAAACTATTATCTTCTAAAATTCGTTGGGTAAGTACTGCAAAGTTTCCAGGATTTATACTATTATATAAAATTTTAGGCCATTCAGCTAGAGTGGTTAAAAAAAATATTTTTTTGAAATTTTGACATCGTTCCGTTAATCGATCCATGATCTTCAAAAACTTTTTCTTCTGTTTGGTTTAAATACAGCCTGAAATTTTAAAAAGTTATTTTTATCCAGCCATCTTTCTACCTATCAAAGGTTTTATCCCTTCTTTTAAAATCCTCATCCAACTGACCTGGTTACTCGTCCTTCCATCAAAATTCCCAAAATGGTATAGGAGCGACACACCAATAAGAGCTTTATAAATCTCCCTACACACTGACAACGTTTGGTTCGTGATTCGAAAGTTAAATGTCCTCATATAATATATTCAGTAAAAACGAAATCAAATCTTTCACTTTTTAAAACAAAAATCCACAACGTTTTAAATGGTAGAAGCACGCTCAATAACTGAAGCGCTTTTAGATAATATTAATAGCACATACTACAATAATAATTACTTTAATGTTGTTGATCGCCAAAATTGTCTTCAAGGGACATGAAAAATGAAAGAACAGAATTACAAGTAGAACTCACCTCCGGAACTGGGGAGCTATTTCCGCTTCCTTCATCATTCAAAATTTCATCACGGGGATTGACCTCGTGCCTCCTTCTCTTGGATTCCTGCAAAGTCCTTGTTTTTGCTTTCCTTTTTAATTTCGACGAGGTAGGGGGTTTTCTGTTAGATCCTTTCACTTGTGAAGGTCCTTCCTTATCCTTATGAACAAAATAAACATAGATTCAAAATTATGCTTATAGGTAGTTCAATCATGAAAAGAAAAAAGTACACAAATATGAAACAATACGTCTTTTACGCCAACATGTCGATGGCCAGCCCGCATTTCAAACAGTAACTTCATTCACATATGTTGTGGGTCCAGGTAAATAGCAACGTTGCATTTTCATTTAACATGGGGCGCATAAAGAGTGTACAACCCAAACGGCTCGTCCGACTTTCAAAAATTCCTTCACTTTAGATTGCGTATATAGAGATGGTTTTTCCTCTTACATTTTGTTATAACTCTGATAATAACAGAGTTACCCCATGTCAGGGGACTTTTGAGACACCATGTATATATTCGTTTTCAAAGTTTGTTAAATAAATATTTCTTTTCAGTTGCTTTTCTAATTGTAAATGCTGTCAAAAAATGGTAAATGCTCTCAAGAGTTTCTAGATCAGTTAACACTTTCTGGTGAAACAAAAATTACATTAATAGTAAAGCAAACTGCTAAAGTTCCAACACTAACTGCAAAGGAAAACTCAAGACAATTTGACAACACGTAAGACAATGTGTAATGATGCGCCTCTCACGAAGTTATGACTTTTTAGCTTCAATGGTAAAATGTTAAACAGTTATGAAACTAAAATTTATCGTATTTGAATTAAGACGGTGAATTGAGACAGTATGCCTTGGATTTGATTTTTGACACCCCTCTTGCCTATCAAATGACTTTCGTCCAGTTTGTCTTACGTTTGGAAATGTGATGAGGGAAAATGTTGTGAATCTCGTCCTTATGTAGGCATCACAAGCAAAACAGAGACAAATGACAAGATTCACAGTAGACTACGCGACTGGGATCTCAGGATCATGTCACGTTCAGAAGGTGGGTTCTCCTGGACAGCTAGCCAACAAGTTCTACCAAGTATTTCAGACAACATTTTTGCCCGTTATTTTTAAATGGACCATTTTGTTTGCGAATGTTTCTACACGAATTCAATTTGTGCTTGCCTGGTCACGACCTCTTTGGTATGGTCACTTTCATTGTTAAACTTTTTCCAGACATTCTCAATAACCGTTTTTTGTGCAGTACTTCACTAGCACCAACACAACACCTACAAACATCTACATCTACGAACTGATACATAGCACTAATAACAACGACAGGTTCCTGTTTCTGGCGCAAATACACATACGACAGCAGCGCTGCGAAATCGGTTGGATTTACATCGATCAAACAGAGTTACATTTAATTAATATTCAAGTACATAAGTAGTTCTAAATACATACCTGGTCGGTGATGCTATTTGGTATTCGAGAAGAAATGTCTTCCAACGCATGCTCTCTGGGAGTAAGTTTGCAGGACTTTGAAGTTGCAGCAACTAAGTAACAAAATAAATAAATAAAATTATATATATATAGGGAGAGAGAGAAAATAGTGATATAACTAGGTTGAAAAGAAAGGAAGTACCCGACAAAACACGGCAACATGATATTATGTATTCTAATTATTACATGGTCTGGGATCGAATTACGACTTTTCGCATTGTTTATTTGACTGATTCATTGGAATTTAATATTCCTTTTCAGTATTGAAACTATGAGGTGGAACCTACTACAATGAAGGATTAGAACAGGGTTCTTAGTTGGTTGTTTGATCTGGAGTTAAGTGTCCTTCTTACAACTCCACTTACAACTCTATTTCTATTACTATTTTTCCATTCTTAATTTCTACTGTTAACAAAATATTAACAGTAAATACATATGCCTAAAACTTGTTCGAATTACACATAAAGATGATTCAGGACCAAATGTTATAAGCACAGAATGCGATAAAGAATGTAATTCTGAACAAAAAAGTTACCATAATCATGTGTTCTATATCTAATGGTTTTCGATGAGAGGCAATTAACCTTTTTGATTATTTCTAACTCGACAACATGCATTAAAATATTTACACGACATATACATCTTTCTGACATATATCCTCACTACAATTGAGTCTTGAGTAGCATGCTGTTTAACCTTCCAAGGAAAGAAAACAGTGTCCATTGTTTCCGGCTATTTTTGCTTAATGAATCTCCGCAAAAATGCAATGTCTATTTCTAAACATACACAGTGCCTCTGGCCGAGAATACTTTCCCCATTTCCAGGTATGGGGTTGCTCTGTGTGTGTGGTTCTCAGATAAATTATACATTTTTTTTAATCGTTTTAGTTAATTTAAATGTTTCGACTAATTCTTTTCAACTTTCTCTCAAATCTGAATGATATTCTTGTCGGTAATTCTGTGAGATACGTGTCTTTTAAATAATTGTTATTTATTACTGTAAAAATAAGTTTCATTAGGTTTAAGATTATTGTTTCCTTTTTAGCTATAATTTACATATTATTGCTACTTTGTATTTAATTTATTAATATTAGTATAACTGACACAAATATTTATTATTCAGTTATGTAATAATAATAATAATAATAATAATAATAATAATAATAATAATAATAATATGAAATTAAATTTGTTGAAGATGATTCGAAAAACCTAAAAACATTTATTATTCACGAAACAGCACTAAAAGTTTCAAAACTTCTAGGTTGTTTCTTGTGTCAAATATTATATTCATACTGTAAAAACCGTTGCGATCGCTACCTGCTTAATTTGGATGCTATCATGCCATGCAGATATAACTACAGTGAAACTTGTGATTAACGATGTGATAATCATGTGCAGTATTCAGTAAATATTAATTACAAATACAAACATATGCTACTATTGAAATATCGTTCTCGGTATTCACATTACGGGGACGATGACTGGAATATCAGTTTCTGTAAACAAATAAAAGTATCGTTGCCAGATGTACTTACATATGCTACGAAATATACTACATATGTGGTGTCCCTTACTTAAGTACTTAATGAATTAAATATTAAACTGAATTAAATATTAAACTAATTCAACAGGAATACGCAACATGAGTATTAAATACTGAAAACTTATGGTGAACAGAAAGAAAGAAAACCAAATTGAGCCTTCTACTGTTCTGTATGGTGATTCATCAGGTCATTCATGTTAGACAAATACACTCTGTACTGCACTGCATGAGACTTATTTTCAAATTGTGGAAAGTAAGTTCTGTGCTAAATACGTATGACCTGAAGAGTCCGTTATGAACTGACTGCTAAAATGTTCGGGGAGAAAGAAGACTGTTCATATCTCTATCTGAGAATTTCCCGTAAGAGACGGTCCTATCCCATAATAATACATTTCCCGGACTATTATTTTGACTGCCTATCTGTAAAGATCTATAGGCCTACTTCAGAAGCCTATTAGAATCTTCTTCCACAGTTACCTTCCTTGGTGTGTAATGTATGTTTTACACGATATTTACACAGTAAACAGTTTGAAATAACTAATGTATAAACCAATCAAAATGCCTCCCGTCGTACTCTCTTTCTCATTGGTAAAAGCTGACATGAACGAAAATTCTGTTCCAGAACATTTCAAACCATAATTTTGCTCCTATTATTAGTAGTTCCATGATAATTTGATTTAATGATGTAAATGCTACTGTATAAATTCAGAATCAAACATTACACACCGAGAATACTACCTGTACCAGCAATGAAGTTAAGCTATTGGATTCTCACCAACTTCTCAAGTGGACCTTTAGAAGGTTACAGAGTATACTGAAAAAAATCTTGCGGCCAAAACGTTGCAGCCAAAAATCCCGCAAACCAAATTTAATTGTGACCAAAACCTCATGAGACAAAAGCTAGCATGGCCAAAACCTTGCGGGACAATATATCTTTGCGCTAAAACCCCATAGGAGAAAATCTCTCCATTATGATTTATTCGCATATGCAATGACTTCCTTGAATAATAATAATAATAATAATAATAATAATAATAATAATAATAATAATAATAATAATCAAAAAGAAAGAGTTAACTATGTGTAATCAGAAATGGTTTCTTAGACACTAGAAGCAGATAAAAATGAGGGGCTCGAAATGAATAGATATATATAGGGTGGAACATTTGACTTGAAACGCCCTTAAAACTTTCAGAAAACGATGAAATTTTGCTCGATGCAAATATCCACAGAGGGACATTGTTTGACATAATATGAACTACCACCAATTTAATTCAAATCCGTATGTTAAACGAACACTTATAAATGACTGTTGCAAACTGACGACACTGCAGATGAGGCCACTGGAGATGATGATATACCAAAATATTTGCCGAAGGGATTAGGAGACAATACAAGAAAGTACTGATTTCACTTATTAAAAAGATCCACCTGAATGGAAAATTGCCAAAGGATTTTCTTCATGCTACAATGGTTGCATTACCCAAGAAAAAAACAATCAAAGGAGTGCAGCGATCATAAAACCATTAACCTTATTTCCCCACACTGGAAAGATTATTGCGCGCATACTGAACAGGTGGCTCGAAAGTAAAATAGAAAAATGTTAGAGGAAGATCAATTTTGATTCCGATACGGAAAAGGCACTAGAGATGGTATTGCGTTGATGAGAATTACATTAGGACGAGTTCTTAACGTAAAGGAAGAGTTGAGTTTGTACTTCATAACTGGCAAAAAGTTGTCAACTGGGTCAATTGGACCAACTTCTGAAAAGACTTGGAAGAAATCGAGGACAACTGGAGGGACCGACGCTCATTCCAACCTGAACCTAGAACAACGACTGAAGTTGCGCTTGAATCAAGGGCAAAACAATGGTGTGGAGATTGCAAGAGGAGTCGGAAAAGGATGTAGTTTGTCACCTGAATTATTCAATATTTACAGTGAATGTTTAATGAAGAAAGCACTAATTGGAATCGGAGATTTGAAGATTGGATGTATGATCATTAATAAGTATGCAGATGAAGTGATAGTTATAGCTGGAACCGAAGAAGAACTACAGGAGATAATGACCAAATTAATTGACACTGGGAAACAATATGGAATGAAAATCAATGTGGAAAAATCGAAAGTCATGAGAATATGTCGTCGAAACGCGCCCTTACGGGTCAGAGTAGAACAAATGTAACTTAAAGAGGTAGATCATTTCAAATATCTGGGAAGTAATATGGCAAGAGACTCTTACAGCACCAAAGAGATAAGGTCAAGAATTGCCATAACCGAAGAGGCATTCAAGCTAGTCAAGTGCTATATATGGAGTATGGAGTATTGGACTGTATGGTTCAGAGACTTGGACATTACGGAAGTTAGAGAAGAAATATTTAGGGACCTTCGAAACTTGCTTTGTTGAAGATAAAATGGACAGAGAAAGAATAATAAACGAAGATGTTTTAAAACGGATAGGAGAGAAGACGACGCTTTTAGCCAGCATCATTCGTAGGAAGGCTAATGGGATTGGATACATCTTGTAAAGAAATTGTCTTCTTCATACAGCCATAGAGGTAAATATGGAAGAAAAGCGAGGAGCAGGAAGAAGAGCACAACTGATCGATGATCTGAAAAATAGAACAAAATATTTAGAGTTAAAAGAGGAAGCGGAAGCTCGAGAAACGTGAAGGAAACATTTAGAGGCCCGAACCTAAGAAAGAAGAAAAAGAAAAACACATTAGTTCCAGCACCATACATATAAAGATAAACAACCCCCTAAATGCGAAGCTATCTTTCGTTTCCTTTTGCAAAATTAATAAGATAACTTATTATGTTAAATATCTGGTCCTTTATTTATCAATTTTTTTTACTAAGTCTATGTTGTATATTTTCTTCCCCCTAATTTAAATCTGGTTATATGATTCATTTAGTACATATATATACAGGTATCTGGAACATTATACTATGAAGAAATCGCTCTGGCAAAATTTTGCCCTGACAAGGTTTTGTCCTATGCGCAATTTCGTCACGTGAGGTTCTAGCCAGGAGAGATTTCTGTTGGGGCGAGATTTTGTACCCAAACTGGTTGCAGATAAGCAACCGAAATAATAGTCCTGATAAATTAAAATACTGTGCACATAGGTAATCAATTTCCTTTCTCTTTCAAGTATCACTACTTTATTTAAAAGGTCTAATCATTTGTTGTAAAATCTGGTACCTGTTGTATGAGACGGAATATCGACTTCCAAGATACGTCTCGTGCATATAGCATCGTCTTGAGGTTGGTTCGTGTTCTGCAACTGAATTAAAAATAGCTTATCAGTAACACGCACTAAATTAATTGCATATTAAATACTAACAATTACTTAATTATAATGAACTATACATATGTGCCTTAAATAATTATCCTACTAATTCCAACTAATACCATGACTTTTTACCAATTCCAAATACTCATCAGCTCTCAAACATTTTCGCTAGCTAAGAGATCAGCGCCAGTGTGCCACTGAGAGTAAGAATGATACTTAAGAAAACTTACATTAACCGAATTATAATATACCTAGTCCGATCTTAAATATTGTTACAAAGCTCCAGAGGCTGCAACACTGCTCGTTGTGAGGAGAATGAAATAATTTTGCGGTGGAATGAGTGACGACTTATTGAGTCTGCTATAGAAAGAGCGACACGTAACCCGTACAGGCAGAATGGAATAGAATGATTACGGAAACCAGGCAGCAGCGATAGCGCTATATAGAGTGGGAAAAGTAGCGAGTGAAATTTTCAAGATGCTTAAAAAATTGAAAATCACTAACAGTTTCTCTATCACATAATTTTACATCTTTTCTAAGTGACACACAGCTAGTTCAGTAGCAATATTGATTTCTGAAGCTTACAGAGACAAATGAGATTCTAATTAATCAAACCACAGATATATTTTTAAACGTTCCATTCCCAGGGAACAAACCTTGCTTAACGTAGATTCCAATTATAAAAGACAGGAATATATTTATTTATTACCTCTATAGGCATTAAAGAAAAATGATTCGCATCGATCAGTATCACATTAATATCGGAAGGGAAATTAAGAAACTAGTGTAAATCATTACAACAGAACAAGTTATTACTATAAAAATTGGTTATTTACCAATATATCCTTCCGTGGAAAAACTAAATGTTCTCCAGAAATATTGAAATAACAAGCTACTTCCGTCTACAGTGGCAAGGTAACAGCAATAAAAGCGGATAAAAGGAAAAGAAATTCGGACCCAAGAGGAACAGGAATGGCGGAAACTTCATAACGAGGAACTACATAATTTATACAGTTTACTCAACATTGTTAGGGTCATCAAGTCTAGGAGGCTTAGGTGGGCAAGTCATGTAGCTAGAATGGAAGAAAGTAGAAACGCTTTCAAAGTCTTGACTGGAAGACCAATAAGAAAACGACCATTAGGAAGACCTAGGCGCAGATGGGAGGGCAATATTAAGATGGATCTCGCAGAGATAGGAATACAAAGTAGAAACTGGATCCAATTGGCTAAGGATAGAAGTCAGTGGAGAGTTTTCGTGAACGCGGCATTGAACCTCCGGGTTCCATAGGCCATAGAGTTAGTTAATTAGTTAAAAGAAATATGGTATGGGAACAGGAATGCATACCACCAAATGAACGTAACGTAAAAATGGGTACTAAAATGAACAAGCAGAGCACAATGGAAGAAAAAAAAGAGTTAAGTTTGAAAGAAGCGTGGTATCTATCCTACATTACTATTGTCAGAACCAAATTACACATCAAAGGTAGGGAACCAGATCTTATCAATGTTACCAGAATCCAGATCTAAAACTCGTTTATATTAATGAATAAAGAATGAATCTTTAATCTCCCACTCTTCCCCCCCCCCCCATTCTATTACATTAGCATGTTTTATATAATGTGAATATTGCTTCATGTGAAGTGATAATCCCAACATACCCTCTTCTTGCGACTTTTTTTGATTCGGGATTTAATATTGCGTTTGATTTGATCTATATATGAAGAATAGCATTCACACTGGGCAAGAAAAATACTTGATTTATTTAATGGATCAATAAAGTAACTTTTAAAGCCGGTGAGATGCTTTTCTAAACTTTCTGAACGGATATTGGAAGCAGATATATTATGCTTTGCAAGAATGTTTTGAAATTCTGTCGATAATTGGGAAAATTTGGAATTCATATCCAAGCTTTTTTTTCTTTCTTTTTTTTTTTTTTTTTTTTTTTTAAGAATTTCTACCGATCTACGTTATTCATTGAAGCATTTTTGTAAGGTATGCAACTTATAACTGGTCTTTTTCCTATTTGCTATAAAAACTGAATTTCATCATTAAGATTACTTGGACGATCACAAATTAGTAATACGCTAGAGAGATTCCAAATATTAGCCTTGTGCAGTGATGGATGGGCTGACTGTTGATGTACGTAACTAATGGTTACGGCGAGTTTTCCATATACTTTTGTTATAAATTTATTATACGCTCGGGTAATCAGTAAATCTAAAAAAAGGAAAACAGTTATTAGATTCATGCTCGACAGTAAAGTTCAACCTAGGATGCTAATAACTGAACTGTTCAAATATTTGTAGAAGAGTATTTACATCACGTAAAAGTGGTAAAACGTCATCGACACAACGATAATATCTTAATATATTTAAATGTATCCTGTTGTCCATTGATTTTTTTGCAATGTTTGACAATATCGCAGATATTGTGTTCTTCTTGGCTAGACTGTTATTCTGGCAAAAGTAATGGTTTTCAAATTCAAATACATTAGTTGTTAAGCAGACCTCAGGCAGTTATAACAGAAAGTGAGAGTTCTAATGCATTTGAACTTGAAAATCATTTTTTTGCCAGAATAACAGTCTAGCCAAGAACACAATATCTACGATATTGTCAAACATTGCAAAAAAAAAAAAAAAAAAAAAAAAAAAAAAAATCAAATAGAAACATCTACTTTACAACAGGATACATTTAAGTATATAAAGATATTATCGTTGTGTCGATGACGTTTTACTTTTACGTGATGTAAATACTCTTCTACAAATATTTGAACAGTTCAGTAATTAGCATCCTAGGTTGAACTTCACTGTCGAGCGTGAATCTGGTAACTGTTTTCCTTTTTTAGATTTACTGATTACCCGAGCGTATAATAAATTTATAACAAAAGTATATGGAAAACTTGCGGCAGACATTAGTTACATATATCAACAGTCAGCCCATCCACCACTGCACAAGACTAGTATTTGGAAGAATTTCTTTCGTAGAATATTACTAATTTGTGATCGTCAAGTAATCTTAATGGTGAAATACAGTTTTTATATCAAATAGGACAAAAGGTCGGTTATAAGTTGCATATCTTACAAAAATGGTTTAGTCAAACACGTAGATCTGTACAAGTTCTTAAAAAACTTGAATACGAATTCCAAATTTTCCACAATTATCGACAGAAATTCAACGTATTCTTCCAAAGTATTATATATATCTGCCTTCAGTATCCCTCCAGAAAGTTTAGAAAAGCATCTCACCGGCTTTAAAAGTTATTTTATTGATCCATTAAATAAGTCAAGTATGTATCACTAAATGTAGTCATTAGATATACACTTAAGAACCTATTACTTCTTTTTACTTGTAATAATAATAATAATAATAATAATAATAATAATAATAATAGCAACTTACTTCTTTACTCTTTAAAATTTGTTGCTCAGCTGTAGGTTTCATCTTTTGTGTTCTTCTTTTGTCAGTATCAGTGACTTTGGTTCTATTATTTCCATTATTTTCTTCGAGGTTGCAAGTAGTTGTTGCTTCATTTTCCTAAAATAAAACAATAATACATATTACGTTTTAAATCTACTACTAACATGAACTAAGTCTTAAAAAAAAAAAAAAAAAAAAAAAAAAACTATGTGCCTCGGCCACGAAACGAAGTGCTACCAAATGACAGTCGATATTAAAATTATAATGAGATTTACTCTTATTCTTTGGAGCACCAAGAAATGGCACTCAATGTTAGTTGAATATAATTTATACTTGTGTCTGAAATGCCGCGAAAAAGTACTAATATACCGTCACTCATAAAAATTTTGGGAACTATTGCAACATTGTTTCCGATTTCTGGCACTTTTCACAAAAACAGATGATCAATAGAAGGCTATTTTGAAGTTTCAAAAGTGTTCGTTATGTGTAGAACCATATGTAACTATTTAAATTGTCTTCTATTTGTCAAACATGTTTCCTTTCGCTCGAACATGGTCATGATGATCGAAAAAATTTGTACATAGATCATGTTCATTTTTCATAACAAGTGATACCAAAGTTTTTTTTTCTTTCTTTTTTTTTTTTTTTTTTTTTCATTCAAGCCTTCTTGACCGATTTTAACCTCAGTTAATAACAGGCGCGGCAGTGAAACGGCGATTTTGAAACCTTCACCAGCGATACAAATTTATTCACAGCGATATAGAAAAATTATAACATGAATTTACAATGCTTGCAATTTATGAGAAATGTTTCTGAACAACTTGCACATCTTGCACAGACATGTTACAACAAAATGTGCATCACTTGAAAATGGTATCACGTAGGTGGCACCCTCTTCCTTCACACACATTCTAAGTCTTTTACGGAAGTTAGACATCACATCTCACAGGACTGGCACTGAAATTGGATTAACTTCCTCGCGAATTTGATCCTTCAGTTTCTGGATGGTGTGTGGTGGGTCACACCGGAAGATCTCAGATTTCAAATGACCCCAAAGGAAGAAATCACACGCTGAAAGGTCAGAGTATCTTGGAGGCCAAGGAATGTCCCCGTTCTTGGAGATGAGATGACTAGGAAAAATGTTCTGTAGCGCGCTAATGGGCGAGGTATGGCATGTGGCCCCGTCTTGTTGAAAAAATGTGTATGCAGTTACAAGAAGATCAGCAAGCTGTGGCACTAGGAAATGGTTCAACATGTGAACATACCGTTCAGTATTCACAGAAACAGCATTACTGCGATCGTTTAAAAAGAAATAAGGCCCGATGATTCCAAATTATGATACGCCACACCACACTACCACTTTCTGACTGTGAAGTGCTTTTCATGAAGCATTTCAGGATTTTCACGTGACCAGTATCTACAGTTTTGCTTGTTAACAAAGCCTGACACATAAAAATTGGCCTCATCGCTCATGATCAGATTGTCGCACAGGCCTGGGTTGTCGTTCATGAGTTCCAACAATTCTCGGCAAAAGCGTAGTCTCTTTGGGAGGTCGTCCGCATTCAGTTGTTGCACTATCTGCATTTTGTATGTGTGATATTGCAGTTTCTTGTGCAATATTCACCGTACACTGCGATCCGGTATGCCAAGTCGCAGGGCATGCTTGCTTGCAGAACGTCTGGGACTTCGGCTGAAGGCTTCTTCCAGTCTTGCAACATTCTCTGGTGTGTACACGCGTTTCGCACTTCCATCCCTCTTTCTCTTCACATTTTTCCTCAAAGTCCCGTACCCACAATTTGATAGCATGCGCAGTCGGAACTGGGACATGACATGGGAGATTGTAATAAGCACGAAATACACGCTGCGCGGCCACGTAGCTGTCGTTGTTTTTGTAAAACGCCTTTACAGCAAAAGCGTGTTATTCACCGGTCTACGACGCCATCTCAACCGAACACCGATATCAGGGTCAATGGCAAAGGTTTGTTCTCCAGATGGCACCATTCTCGTTTTCTGATTCCTAACGTAATTTACTATTTCCAGGGTTTCAAAATCGCCCGTTTCACTGCCGCATCTGTTAGATCATCTGTGAAACATCAAAGAAAATTTACGAAAAGTGTCGCAGAATAGACAGAAAAACATACGCAATAAAAATCGACATTGCATAAAATGATAATAAATAGTGGTGCTTTTAGGAAATATAGTAGCCTATATTTATACTTTAATAATAATTACTGCAATTGTTTGGATAACCAAGATTGTCTTCGAGGAAATGAAGAATAGAACAAAACCAGAATTACAAGTAGAACTCACCTTCACAACTTGAGAGCTATTTCTACTTCCTTCATGAGTCAAAATTTCATCATGGGAATTGATCTCGTGTCGTCTTCTCTTGTATTCTTGTGAAGTGTTTGTTTCTGTTGCTTCCTCTAATTCCTCCGATCCAGAGAGATTTCTTTTTAATCCCTTTGCTGGTGAAGGTCCTTCCGTATTCTTATGAAGAAAATAAATATAGGTTCACAATTGGGCTTGTAAATAGTTCAATTATGAAAAAAAACGGAATACACAAATACATTACAAAGAAGGAGCAATACTAAAAAAGTGAAAAATTTGATCGCTGAACTTCACTCGAAATATGAGTTTCTACTTCCTACGTGAAAGCTTTACTAGTTAAGTACCAGCATTTCTTGCTACATGAGATCATCAACCAGCTACTGTAGTTTCGCAAAATACGGGTAAGCTATATAAGGGTGTAGATTGAAGAGAATTACTATGCAAGGATTCAGCATGTAGACAATAAAGGAAATAGACTTTGACAAAGAGACCTCACTCATGCCTACGCACAACAAAGAATCACTAGATACGAACAGTCTTGACAACACTCCCAGCATTACTACATGGCGCTATTTTAAGTATTTTTATTTTAAGATTTTTCGATAGTTGTGTCATAGCGATATGTGATGTTTACCAAATATAGTTGGTAATGAACATAGTTTATAGTAAATGAAGATAAATGAATCATAATACAAGCTTCAGTATAAAGCATATGGTTTTAATGAATGCTTTTGAATAGTATGGCTGCATAAGTTTTGTCTGTTTTCAAGTTTTAATTGTCCGCAGTTCAAGTTTCTGTAGCACTGAGAGTTACACACCCATATGCCGACAAATGAGCGTAAGTGGATCGAAAGGTTATTCTCTGTAGCCTGGCATCGGGTTGTGACGTGCCAAGGAATCAGCGTCACTGTATGCACTGATATCCTGGGCATCAAATAAGAAGAGTCCAAAATTCCGAGGTTCGATCGACGGACTCCTAACATCCAAGAGGTTGTAACGAAAATAATCCTACATGCACCTTGGTGTCGATTAGCATCAGTTAAAGGGAGACTGGTAATAGAACTGTCTAGAGAAATTCTCTCGTTCTATACATCGGTGTTATTCGATTTTCGGATAGCTTCTTTCTGATCTATCTTCGCGGGTCGCGGTTAGTTTCGTTCCACCGTATGGATTTGCACACCGTATGTACGCCGAAATTGATCTTTGTATTTCGTGTCGATGCTGAAGCTTGAACTGAACATTATTTTCCCTTGCTTTGAGTTTTAGTTGCCGAGAAGATACTTGTACTTATTGAGTTTAGCTTGAAATTCACTGTTGGAATTTTTTGTAGTAAAAATAAAATAAAATGAAAAGGCGGAAGAAGCGGTGAGCAAGTAAAGAATAAAACTTGATTTTGTCCGTTTTGTCCGTTTTTGTGTTGCTCCATTCTAATGTGTCTTACCTTTACTTTATTTTCATTTTTTAAAATCAAAATTGAAGATTACAGGAAATTTCTTCTAGATAATTTTTCAAATCTGGGACTTACATTACGATATGTTAATGGATTACCTAATTCTGAAGATACTAAGAAAAATGAAAATACTAACAAAAAATACATGAGAGCATTAGACAAAACATACCTTTCTTGGAAAATCCGTACGCACAAAAGGAGAGGTTTGTTCGTTCACCCTATTTAGAATTTCTTTTTCCTGGAAATATGCAGAAAAGAACAACCTTAAGTTAAAGTAGAAATATGAAAATTGAGCAGGTCGTACATTATGCGCTTCATGCTTTCTGAAATTAGATTAAGCAGTAAACGTACTGTACATTGAAACTGGAGACGTATAAAGAATTATCAAAACCGGACAGTAGGGCATAATCAGTCTCGGTATCTATCTATCTATCTATATCTATCTATCTATCTATCTATCTATCTATATATATATATATATATATATATATATATATATATATATATATATATATGTATATATATATATACGAGGGCGAGGTGAAAAGTTCTCGGCCACACAATGAAAGACTGCGAATTTCAGTTCAAAAATGATTTTATTTTTCGACATAATCTCCCTTAACTTAATACACTTGGCCCAGCATTTCTCCAACATCTGTTTTCCTTCTCGGAAGTGAGAGTCTGGAAGGTTGTGAAAATAGTCATCCACGACCCTCTCAGCTTCTTCATTCGATGTGGACCGCTTCCCAGAAAGACATTTCTTCAAGCTTGGGAAGAGATAGAAGTCCGATGGTGCCAAATCAGGAAGCAAAGCAAATCGTACCCCAAATCAGCAGTTTTCCCATCGCCAACGCACCCTTGTTCACAGGTGCGTTGTCCTGGTGAAAGATGATTTTCTTCTTCTTCAACCCAGGCCTCTTCACGCGAATTTTGGCATCCAGCTGGTCAAGAAGGTTGGGAGTAATATTCGCCTGTAATTGTTCTCCCTTTTACAAGGTAATCAATTAACAGGATCCCTTTCGCATCCCAAAACACACTGGCCATGACCTTTCCGGCCGATACGATCGTCTTCGCTTTCTTCGACCCTGCACCACCGGCTTTTACCCACTGCTTGGACTGCTGTTTCACTTCTGGCGTGTAGTGGTGAACCCATGTCTCATCCATTGTCACAAATCGCTGCACAAAATTGGTCGGATCCCTTTTGAATCGGTCCAAAGTTTGTTGCGAAAATCGTTTTCACATTTGCTTTTGGTCGGCAGTCAGCAAATGCAGCACCCATCTTGCGCAGAGCTTTCGCATCCCTAGTTCTTTGTGCAAGATGTTTCGCACCCGTTCCTCCGATATCCCACACTCTCACCTATCTCACTCACTTTCATTCGCCTGTTGTCCAACACGATATCATGCACTTTTTCGATTGTTTCCGGTGTGGTTGCGGTTTTCGGCCTTCCATCACGTGGATTATCTTCGAGAGATGTGCGACCACGTTTAAGTTCGGCTGCTCACTTTTTAACGGTTGACATGAAAGGAGCAGAGTCCCCGTAAACTTTTGTCAACTTTGGATGAATTTCCGTAGGGGTTACTCCATCCAAAACGAAAAATTTGATTACCGCACGATATTCAAGTTTATCCATTTTCACAACTAACACACAAGACGTCAAACTGCAACAATGCCTGCACACAAACTACTTGAGAGAACAAGTTGACACTTGTTATACGAAGAACTGAAAAGCGCCCCCAGGCGAGAACAATAAAATTTTGCTGATTGGAGTGCTATCTCTGGGTCAGGCCGAGAACTTTCCACCCCACCCTCGTATAGATATAGATATACTTAGATATAGATAAATAGATAGATAGATAGATAGACGTATAGGCCCATCTGTGGCTTGGGTCTAAAAGGGCCAATGTCACTTTTTGACAAAAATGAGATGCTCTTCAATTTTAACGTCTATAAATGGATGTTTTCTTGTACAGGAAGTGCAAATGTCAACACGAAATAGTTTGGAATATATACCATTCATATTGACATTTGCTTTCTTGCAAAAGAAAATATTCATTTATAGGCGTTAAAATTTGACGAACACCTCATTTTTGTTAAAAAGTGACGTTGGCCCTTTTAGACCCAAGTCACAGATAATATGATTCTTAATTTGGGGGCACGGTGACCCAATGGTAGAGTGCTTCCGCTTACCTCTTGTGCGTGAGGTCCCTGATTCGATCCCCGGCCAAGTACGTTTGCGTTAGACAACGCTGTGTCATGGGTTTTCTTGGGATACTCCCGTTTCCATCCACATTCTCATTCCACCAATTCTTCCATCATCATTCACTTGCCATAAATCATTCGTCTCCCTTAGCCTCAATCATGTTCATAATCATGGGACGTTAAACTGAAAGATTTCATGTGAGATTCTTAATTTGATCTCCACTAGGAACTTTCTCATAGGAAAAAGAGAATTAATAAATCGCCAAACTATGCATGAGAAAAAGACATCTGTCACCGTTGACTACTGAAAATTTTTATTTAAAATAGTTAGTTTAATCAGAATTTATCCTTCCGTTTCACTATCGAAGCTATATAACATGGATAGACACTACAGTTTAACGTAAGCCTAAACAGGATTAGCTCTTACCGAGAATCGAAATGGTTTAATAATTTTGTGTAGTACGGTTTGAGATTAATGTAACATTCCTGTAAAAGCTATGACCCCTAGTAATAAAATACTTTCGTATTCAAAATCTTACCTTGTATCTCTTTTCGAGTTTTGAACCATCTAGCCAAGAGTACAATTTAGTAACTGTATTTTCGTATTGTTTGTAAATCAGCCCATCAAGGACATTTATATTTATTTATTTTTTAAGCATGAATTTTGAAGTGACTACCAACGCATTGGCACAGTAAGCTAGAGATCCGGATTTGAATCTCGACCTAGTCAGGCATTTCATCACTGTATCATTAAAAGAGATTCTTCAGCTTTAATATTTTATGGGAAAAGGATTAACTTGAATAACATGTTAGAAGCCAACGTTCTTTAAGTTAAAACTCGTTGAAGGTAGTAACACAATGTAACGGGTTCGCCGTTAGATGTAAGATATTTTTTCTTAAATATCCCGCTTCTTGTACATGTAAGAAAGAACAACTTAAGTTATTTCCTTCTATTTCAAAAATTGTCTTATGTAATTTATTTATTATGTTGTCGGTAAACACGTTTTATACTTTACTATTAGAAATTCTCAGGTTGGTGATTATTCAAAATTATGTGTCATGTAATAAAATTATACGAAAAAGAGTTATATATCGGGTGTATCGAAAGTCCGGAGACTTAGACCAACTTCATTATGAGTAAAAACATGAATAAAATGGAAATATTGGGAAGTTGTTGAAAATAGGTAGTTTTCAATCTAAAATGGTGATTTTTTTCCAATCGCATCAGTCGGGGTTTGATCTCCACACTGCAGTGCACTGGTAAGGTCGCCTGTGGGAAATGAAAATTAATGTTTCCAGTTATGGAAGCTATTCGAACGGAACGTAAGGGCACGCAAAAATAACACAAATAAGTGCATATTGTTATGTGAGGAAATCTAGAAAACTTCAAATCCGTTTTCCAACAATGATGTATTCTTGGTAAGGGGAAATGAAAATTAATGTTTCCAGTTAAACAAACTATTCGAACGGAACGTAAAGGCACATAAAAATAACATGAAGAACGTGCATATTGTCATGTGAGGAAATCTAGAAAAGTTCGAATTTATTTTCCAATAATGCTGTATTGTTGGTAAGGGGAATGAAAATTAATGTTTCCAGTTAACCCTCGAATATCCATATTATTTTTTAACTCCGGATTCCCAACAGGGGTACAAGTGTACCCCAGTACAAATTGTTTGCAATTAGAAACATCCTTATTTGTGGCATCGATAATACTGGTATATTAGTTTTTGTTGGGTTGTGCTTTGTTAGGTCATGTTGATTTTGTTAGTGTAGGTTAAGTTTATGTAGATTAGGTTAGTGAAACAGAAATTTGTTTATACGCTTTAGAACTGTATTAATTTCGTAATATTTTTTGTGGCAGGAAAGATTGCAATATTGCAATTAGAATATGAATGCAATATTGCAACGAAATATTGCAATAAGCTCTAATATTACCTGTTCTTTTTTCTATATTTCGCTGAACCAAAATCAAGCATAAAATACTTGAAACAAATATGGTAACATAGATACCCAAGGGGGTACAAATGTACCCCAGTGTAATTTCAGCCACATACGTAAGCAGATCACATTACAATATAATTGTTATTGAGGAAATAAGTTTCCTTACAGTCCGGTCGGTAAAGTAAAGAACGCTAGTCGCCCTCGGGTACTTATGACATACAATATACAGTAAAACATATGCATGGGGTACATTTGTACCCCTTGGATTTCCGAAGGTTAAGCATGTTATTCGAACGGAACATAAGGGTACGCAAAAATAACACGAAGAACGTGCATTTTGTTATGTAAGGAAATCTGGAAAATTTCGAATCTATTTTTCAACAATGCTGTATTGTTGGTAAGGCAATTGCCCAAAGAAATACCGTACTGAACTGGCTAAATTCCATCTTCATTTAACATAGGGAACTTACTGCAGTAGACCCGAAACAGCTGATGTGATTGGAAAAGTTTCACTGTTTTAAAGGGAAAAAACACCTATTTCCAAAAGAGACACTGACCAAAGCTTAAAACTTTATTTTAAATTATAATTTGTAACTGTTTCGGATATCTAGCATATCCTTCTTCAGACACGATCGAAATTAATGAAAATACAGACATATATATATAAATGTTGTTATAACAGAGTTTAAATTCTTTAACCGTCGTATATATTAAGTATTTTATCAGTTACGACTTGAAAAAAAAAAAAAAAAGAAAGAAAGAAAGAAAGAAAGAAAGAAAGAAACTTGATCTTACTCTGTAGCTTTCGGATACATTTATT
Organism: Thermobia domestica; assembly: GCF_964235325.1. NCBI lineage: Eukaryota > Metazoa > Arthropoda > Insecta > Zygentoma > Lepismatidae > Thermobia > Thermobia domestica. The sequence continues at coordinate 284,303,394 of NC_137454.1, read as the reverse complement.
TAGGTACTTCTTCAGGCAGACCTAATAGAAAGGTAGTTAGCAGATGGTTAACAGTATAGCACAGTATCGGTTCTATTATAAACATATATAATAGAAAAATAAATACATAATAGAAAAATAATTATCTGCAGTGCATACGATTGTTAGTTTGTGTTAGGACTATACTAGGGTACAACGGTTAAATTTTTTATTAATTAGGGGAATTAAATAGATATATACGACGGTTAAAGAATTTAAACTCTGTTATAACAACATTTATATATATGTCTGTATTTTCATTAATTTCGATCGTGTCTGAAGAAGGATATGCTAGATATCCGAAACAGTTACAAATTATAATTTAAAATAAAGTTTTAAGCTTTGGTCAGTGTCTCTTTTGTTAAAACAATTAATCCAAAGCCATGAATAATCTTACTACCTATTTCCAACAAACATTTCTCTTTCTTTTTTAATTTTTTTATACAACGCAGCTGGCTTATGACCCTGGACTTTTGACACAAGTTTGCTATGTCGTATTGTTAAAGGAACAAACAAACTTTTCCTAGGTTGTCACTTCATCTTCAATTAATCATCAAGCAATTTGGAAGATATAAGATTTTACAATATAAGATTGACAAATTACACACCCGGTGGAAGACTGTTGTAAGTCAAAACTATATATTTGTGGGAACATGGCTTTTAAAGTTTGTTATTCTATCAAAATCGTTCCCTGGAATACTGGTATTTCTGCCATCTAGAGTTTAATTTGTTTAGTTGAGTTGATTTTAAGTTTAACGTCCCGTGGCTATATGAGGCGTGGACCTACTGATTAACGTGAAATCCGAACCGCATGAGCTCCCGCCTGGAATCAAACCCGGGTCTCCACGCCAAAGGCGCGTATGCTAACCGCTTAGCCATGAAGGAGCTCTTTAATTTGTTTAGTTGCGTTTCTGCGAAAATACCATCAGGTAGAGCTCGCATTTCCCTCTTTATTCTCTTTTGAGCGATGATAACTGAAATTTCCATTTTTTGAGTTTAACACTCTTCCACCGGGTGTGCGAAATAAATCTCCACAGTTAAGAATTATCAATTCTACATTTATTTTATAGCACAGAGTTTGTATTACTTTTTAGCTAGTGATTGTTGTAGTCCCTCATTGAAAATTCCCTATGTTCAAACTAAAGTTATTGTTCGTCATGTAGAAAGTCATTCGTTCTGAAAGTACAAACGTGATAAAGTTTATTTAATGTACACCATCCGTCAAATGTTTTGTCATAAAGGTCTACAATATATGGATACGTAAATACTATAGAGGTATACTCAGATTGTAATTCTATGCACAACTATATAGGAAATGAGATGCTAATTCTGTGTGTTCGCAGTATTTCCATGGAAGGAATAGCGGATTTAAAATATGAATTAAAGCAATGAAATAATGTATTAAAATACTGTATGTCTATTGAAATATTTAATATATTTTCTACGATGATATAAAATGAAATAATGGATAAAACAGTTCTATTTTTTTCCTGTATCTCTTCGTATTTCTATCTTATATATATTTATTTATCTATTATCCTTATTACATTTAAGTATTAATCACGTATTTATTTCTTGTACCCTAGTATAGTCCTAACACAAACTAACAATCGTATGCGTTGCAGATAATTATTTTTCTATTATGTATTTATTTTTCTATTATATATGTTTATAATAGAACCGATACTGTGCTATACTGTTAACCATCTGCTAACTACCTTTCTATTAGGTCTGCCTGAAGAAGTACCTAAATAAATGTATCCGAAAGCTACAGAGTAAGATCAAGTTTCTTTCTTTCTTTCTTTTTTTTTTTTTTTTTTTTTCAAGTCGTAACTGATAAAATACTTAAGCTAATAGATCGAATACATACATTCTTTAGTCCATTAGTATTACACTACCTATTCACAAAGCTCGTTCGTGGCTAAGCGGTTAGCGTGCGCGCCTCTGGCGTGGGGGACCCGTGTTCGATTGCCGGCGGGACTCATGTGGTTCGGATTCCACGTTAATCAGTAGTAGGTCCCGTCTCATATTCCCCTAGCTGCTGAAAGAGACATTAAACTTAAAATCCATGAACTACTTATTCAGAAGGAAGGTACCTCTGTTCGCCTGACAAATTCATGGGACTTCTGGGCCAATTTCCTGACATCTTGACTAAAGTAAAACTAGCGATACCTTATACTATTTAAACAAGACAGATATGGACTATCTAATCTAGGATTTAAATCGTTCTGTAGAAGGTAAACATTTCCATCTGCTCCCAGTGAGAAGATTAGGATTAGGATTAGGATTTAGATTTCTGGGCTTTCGGCATCTAAGGCCATTTAGCTCGTCACGTTTTGTGGGGTGACGTCTCTCGGAGAGCACATTATCCGGAGAAAGGGAAGGAAGGAAGCGACCTGGGACCTATAAGTTAGGTACCACCCCGGCATTTGCCTGGTGTGAATGAGGAAAACCCAGGAAAACCTCATTCAGGGCGGCTGGTATGAAAAACCATTTTACACTTTTTCGACTGAGTGCTCCCACCAGAAATCGAACCCGAGGCCGCTCGCACCAAAGGCGAGAGCGTTAGTGACTACGAGAAGAGTATGTTACAACAGTTTCTTCTTGAAATTATTTTACTAAAGGAAACAAAGAGCAGGGTTAGTGGTTGTTATTCCTGCATTTTAAAGTTCTGGATATTTAGCGTTAATAAATTTTTCAATTTATTTTCCTTTAAGGATTCGCTTCCTCTCGAGATTACAATAATGAAGTAATTTACTGAATAGGTACCGGAACTTCTGCTAAGTGACTAAATTTGTGCATGGCCTGCAAGACATAAATATACATGATTAAACTCACCTATCGAAGCAAATGATTTAATGATTTGAACACTTTATTTTGAACGAAGCTTTTCCATGAAGAATAAATAAATAAATAAAACTAAATATTGTGTAGAAAGCTTCAGCTCAAATCTTGGATATAATAGTAACAGTTTTATTTTTTTGCTCTAACATTTTATTTTTTTTATTTTATTTTATTTTATTTTTTTTTAAATTTAAGTGTAACGTCCCATGATTATGCTTGACGGTTAAGGAAGACGGAAATTTGACAATGGTCGAAAAAGTGGGAGAAAAAGGCTCAACTTCGAGAAGTCCCACCACACATTGTGTTTGTCCATTATAAAGGCCATTTGACGGGAGGTGAAATCAAACCAGAGATTCCACGCTGTACCGCCGAACCACTGCGACCCCTGAACCGTCTCGTTTATCAGTTTGGAAACTTAGCAACCTTCTATCCTCATCATAACTAAACTAAGTGCCACGAATAAAGTCCGATGGCCCTTGCTGAATGTAGCATGTTAGATGTCAATCATAAAAAGAATGAAATGGGAAATATTAAGAGAATAATTTGTTCTGTCTCATTCGATATTAAACAAGTGGTGATAGAGTTTTTGCGTCCTGTTATGCATTACTAATTCCAGTGGTTATTAAAATAATTTAACAATGGCTGACAAGTAAATGGTCCAGATGGATGAAACGAGTTGCGGAATGAGACATAGTTCGTCTGATAGACGATGTGAAAATATTGTAATATCCTATGTGATGTCGTAAACAAGCAGTTCCACGCTTCAATGTTTACAAACAACACCACATGGTTCGGCAAGAGGATCTTCCACCCGAGGGACCTGTAATCACATGCAGATGACGGCTTCTGGCCCCTCCCACGGAGCAGAAGACGACATCGGAGCAGCAGCGCCACCGCCACCCAAAAGGACCCTATAAATTGGATGGACGAAGACAACTCGACACCAGTTCTCTGGTGACCCTCCTTTAGTCTGCTACGGGACTCTTGGAGTAACCTAACCCCAGGCCTCTAGTCTGCTACGGGACTACGCCTATCCTATCTCCTGGCTTAGCCTGCTACGGGGCTCTGTCTGGGAATCCCAACCTCAGCCGCTTAGCCTGCTACGGGGCTCTGTTGGCAACTTAACCTGCCTCTGCTTGCTACGGAGCATTGGTTCCTTAACTCCACTCCTCTTAGCCTGCTACGGGGCTCTGTTGGAGATCCTGTCTGCGACCACTCGGTCAAAGACTACCTTTTACTCACCCTTTTAAATAGAGACCAAATTGTATAGTATTTTGTACAAATACTCATATAGTGGATTTTTATAATAAAACTGGTAGTGGGAGTCGATTCCGGACACTCTTTTTATTAACTGCTCTACCTCTTCCTTATATGAGACGAAATTACACAAAGTTTTACATGGTAGAGGCTTAACCGACTCAGAATAAGCTCTGAATACTCCCCTACCGGACAGTATTTTTATTAACCGGAAGTGGACTTTTTTTTTTCTTTGGAAGGTATGTGAATTTTTTTTTAAGTGTTTGTGCTTTTAGTGAACTGAATTTGTTTATGCCTCAAACTAGAACTGGTAAAAACACTTTTCCAGAAAACATTTTTAACATGGAGCAAAATTCGCGCCCTTCTTTTAATATACCACACCTCACTAAGTATTCGGGACACGTTACGGAGGACCCCGATAGATTTTTTATGCTTTTTGACCATCTTGCATTATTGCATTCGTGGAATGAACAGAAAAAGAAAGAACTATTACCTATGTACTTACAAGATGTAGCACTTGATTTAGTCCTACAGTTAAAGACCCAGAATCAGTTAGACGCGCTTAATTATGAACAATTAAAAGACAAATTAGTTGCACTGAGTAGACCAAGATTACCGGCATATCGAGCGGAATTCGAAATTTTTCAAGTCCAACAAGGTGAAAACGAGCCAGTAGATGCTTATTTTCTCAGAAAATTAAGGGTCATTAGACAAGTTCTGCCTCAGGCCACCGAGGAGCAGAAAATAAATTATTTATCCTTAGGTTTAAAGAAAACTTTTTTGCAAAAGATAGCGTTAGAAACATTTACAACTGTTCACGCCTTACAAACGCATTTACACAACCTCGAGAAAGCAAATGACCTAATGAAGAAACGTGATTACGTGGAATTACAACAGGCATTTTATTCACTCTGCGATCAGAGTACACCAGTCAGCAGTTTACATTCATCAGCAATCGCTGGCGCTTCCTTCCCTGTGCATCAACAACAACTGACCTATCCAATATGTAACCCAACACCTAGTTGGAATCAATACCAGCAACCAGCTTCAGTTTTTCCTACACCATCAGCACCACAGCTACAGGGTGCATCACAAAATCAGATAACTCTAAATCCTTCCCCCCAAGTTGCTAATCCGAATCCCCCTCCCGAACCCCCCGCGCCTAGCACATCTAGTAATTCCAGTGCAAACAATTCATTAGATTTCACTAAATTAGCAAATCAAATGGCTGAACTGTCTCTTCTCGTAGCTCAAAATGCCATTAACAACTCACAATTTAGGAGAGGTGGCCGTAACAATTATAGGTCGAAAAGTACAAATAACGGAAATCAAAATCGGCAGAGAAATGGAAATAAGAGCAATTCTAAAAATAATAATAAAGATAATAATAGTAATCCTAGGCCGGAAACAGTTACAGTATGCGGTACGTGCTATAAGAAAGGTCATTCTTCCAGTACATGTTATAAGAACAATCAGCAGGGAAACGCCTAGGGGGGCCCCAGGACAAACCCTCTCAAGAACATGTTCTGAGGGCCGAGAACCAGGAAAGAAGTGAACAACAAAAATTGGCAAATACATCACTTTATGCAGTAGCTCCGTTATCAGATAGAAGGGAGAACATTAAAATGTTAAATCAGGAACATAAATTATTAATTGATGTAACAATTAATAAAGAAAAATATCCTGTAATCATAGACACTGGCAGTTCATTGAGTCTTTGGCCTAAAAATTGGCTTCCACAAACACAAAATTGATTCCTTTTAGCACTAATCTACGAGGAATTGAGAATTCTGTCGTAAATTTACGCTATATAGCTTTGATTACATTCAGAATTGGCTCAACAACATTTTCTCATTATTTCAGAATTTTAGAGCATGGAGACTTTTTGCCTTTATTCGGTGAAGACATTCTAAATCGATTACAGACCAAAATTGACTTAAAGAATAACATGTTGTCAGTATACAAGAAACCACGGCCTCCGCAGTATCCAATTGAAATTAATACCCAGGAAAAATTATCTGCTAACGCTATGCATACAATAAAACAGCACAAGTCGGCTGATGTTTTTACAACACGAAAGGTTACCATACCAGCCAGGTCACATTTCTTTTTACCAATTAATATCAAGAATCGGCAAAAGAATAATAAATACTTTTTTATCTCTCCATTAGAAAATTTTCTGGACAAATACGGACTACAAACGTTGCCTACTAAAGTACCTAAGAATAATTTGACTTTATTGATATCAAATCCTACTAGTAGACCGGTAACGTTAGTAAAGAGCACCCCAATTGCGTATGTTGAAGAGAATGTTCAAGAAGTAGATTTACAGGGTGATTACCAAAAAGATGAACAAAATGACGAAACATTTTATAGAACGGAACAAGAAATTCAGAATAGGCTGGAAGAGACCAAGTCACTTTTTGATATTAAATTATTTGACATCAATCCAAGTTTAACGAGTCAGCAAAAGAAAGCTGTGCATGATCTACTTTTTAGATACAGGGATGTCTTTTCTTATACACCAACTGACATTGGCTACTTTCGTGGCTATGTACATAAAATAAGGATAGATAAAGGAGCCTCTTTTCATCAGAGATCATCTCCCATTCCATTGGCAGTAAGACCCCAAATTGACCTACAAATTAAACAACTTTTAGATGCCAATATTATTAAAGAAACTAGTGACAGTTCCTTTTCATCGCCACTTCTCATAGTGAAGAAGCCAAATACTTCAGAGTTCCTCTTAGTTCTCAACCTCCAAGCTTGTAATAGGTTCTCACACTACATTAGTATACCATTTCAAAATACGGAGGATATTCTACACGTTTTAACAGGAAAAAACTCTATATCCACAATTGACATAAAGACATCGTATTTCCAGCTATTATTGCATCCCAAAAGTCAAAAATACATGACTTTTGAGCTCAATCATACTAGGAAGGCATATAAGTTTCAACGTTGCGTAATGGGACACACTTCGTCCGCCGCTGCCCTAAGTATAGCTGTACGAATGCTTTTAGAGGGACTACCACCGCGCATAACAGCCTTTGCGGATGACCTCGTTATAGGAAGCAAAAATTGGAAACAACAATTGTCAGACTTATAATTGCTCTTTAAAAGATTAAGGAAACACGATTTTAGAGCAAACCCGAACAAGACCCATCTATTATACTCGGAATTAGAAGTTTTAGGATTCACAGTTAATGAAAAGGAGATTAAAATATCACCTAAAATTTCCAATAAAATACGCAATTTTAAGAAACCAACCTCTAAACGCACCTTGAAGAGTTTCCTCGGACTATGCTCTTATTTGAGGACACATATTAAAGATTTCACGGAAAAGGTGGAACCATTTCAAATTCTTTTAGACAAAAATTCAAAATTTAAATGGACAACACAGCATGATGATCTATTTGAAAAACTTAAAACGGATATTAAACAAGCTCCATCTTTATTTCATTTTGATCCATCATTGGAAATCCGAGCATATTCAGATGCTTCGTCAACCTCCGCAGGCGGCATATTGGCTTGTTATGATACTAAAACCAATCAGGAACGTGTTGTTTCCTATTGTAGTCGACGTTTTACTAAAACTGAGAGAAAGGCCTCAACATGGCAAAAAGAACTATATGCACTCATATATGTTCTTCGAAAATTTCGTTATTTCTTACTGAATAGAAAATTTAAATTATTTATAGACGCTAAATGTTTGACATCACTCACTACCCAACCGGACAAAGTCGGAAAATTTTGTCGTTATAAAATATTTTTGGCAGATTACAATTTTGAAATACAGCACATTAAAAGTCAACAGCATCCCGCAGACATTTTTAGCCGCTTAGAAGACAAACAAGATATACAAAAGGACGAGAATCAAGAAGTTGATAACTTCTCCGACACAGAAGACGCTAAAGTTTTTGCTTCACATTCTTTAGAGCACACTTTTCAAATTGACCAGTCCATTATGTTACCTAATTTAGCAGATGAACAAAGGAGGGACCCTTCATTTTCGGACATCATTACTGTATTGGAGAATAAAGAACCTAACAAATTATCTACACTCCGTGCGGCGAAATATTTTTCTCTTAAAAATGGATTATTATATAGGACTCAGAAACACCCGCAATTAGGACTGCTGTATTTACTTTGCGTACCAAAATCTTTACTAGGCAAATGGTTCGAGGCTATTCATAACAACCCAATGGCACCACACTTTGGTTACACCAAGACATACCAGTCGGCGCTTAGGAAATACTATTTTCCTAACATGAAAGCTTACATAGCCAATAGAATAAAGACTTGCAATCTTTGTCAAAAACTCAAGAAGTTACCAGCTAAACCAGCGGGCCAATTGCTGCATCACCCATCTAAACCCATTGCCACTGCTTGGCAGTACGATTCAATTGGGCGAGTGCCGGTCGGAGATGGAAGATTCAAACACATACTAGTTGCTATAGAAATATCCACGCGATACTGTGTCACCAGAGTTGTAGACAACATCACAGCAGAAGAAATTGAACAATTTCTCATATATGACATTATTCTTAAGTACGGAGCTTTTTCATACCTGTATTTGGATAGACACCCTGTACATAACGCTAAGAGACTGCAAAACTTACAAAATTCTACAATTTTGAATTTAAATTTTGTCCAGCGTATGACCACAAAAATCTGGGTGTAGTGGAAACATTCCACAGAATAATACAGAACGCTCTTAAATTTTTTGTACAGGAGAATCAAAATCAATGGCCAAAACTAATTCCATACATAACATTCGCAATTAATACATTTGTGCAGGCCGGAACTAAATATTCATCTTTTTTCCTCATGTATGGATACGAACCTAAGACCATCTCTGATATTGCATTAGCGTCAACTCCAACATTATGTGTCAACAAAGAATATTTGAATAAGATACGAGGGATCGTTCAGGATAATTTAATCGCAAGTTATAATAAACAGAAAAAATATTTTGACAGCAGACATCAACAAACTAATTTTGATAAGGGACAGAAAGTACTTGTATTCTTTCCCAATCGTCAAGTTGGGATACCAGAATCATTTTCATCCAAATATGTAGGACCTCTAGAAATTATCGAAAGAGTTAATCCTAATCTTTATAAGATCAAATTTCCAAATTCATATCGTCAAACAATACAGGAGATTTCAGTGGACCGGATTAAGCCATTTCATGAATACAGAGATCATATAGAACAAGAATAAATAACTTCATTTTATTTTCTACACGAGCGAAAAAAAAAATGCAGTACTCACCACTAAAAGACACGACTTCAGCAGATAAAAACACTCTTCACAACGATGCAAACATTCATTTCCTTTTTGTTTTATAAAAAGCTGATTCATTTATTTTACGGTGGACTGAAAGAATGCTGAGATCTGCATTTTTGCATTTAAAAAGCAACTGACCTTTACAAGGACAATCAACTTATAATCATACAACTTCTTCATTCTTTGAGCTAAATGGTGCCACCAACATAGAATATAAATATTCTACAGGACGCTCCAAAAGTTATGAGCACTTCTACATTATACAGGATGATCAGGAATTCAGGACCACCATTATTATCGTCATTGACATTTAAAATTGGATTATTTTATTGTAATACATATCTTTAGTGCAAATATTTTAGAAACTTTTACACCTTATACAGGGTGACCAAGAAATCACGCCGTTCAAATTAGAACTTTCCAATATAAATTATCTTTATATCTCAGTATCAATAGTAGCTTTTTTATTACTCCTAACTCTTATAATTTTACATAGATTATATATCCGTCTTCGCTCGTTACCAAAAATATCCAAAACGCCTCGCTTAGAAATATCTCCTCCAATTCCGATGGACACATTTAATACCAATATTTTAACTATGGAGCAACTGACATTACAGGCTCCAACACCATTCACTATAAGTGAACTAATATATGTGTATTAAGCCAAAGCTTAAAACAGCCCTACCTCGAGGGAAATGAAGTGACATATTAAAATGCACCGATCCTGCCTGTGATTAGGGACTAACTGTTTAGTGCTTTCTTCCGCTACCTTATTACTGCTCCGAAAAGTGATTTTTTTTGTGTGTTGCAAGTGTTATTAATGTTTTAGTGCTTTTTTTGTGTGTGTGTGATACCTCAGTGTTGCCAACCCTCATATAAAGAAAAATAACCCGTCGGCTTATTTTTTAAACAAGCCAGGGGGGTGTAATATCCTATGTGATGTCGTAAACAAGCAGTTCCACGCTTCAATGTTTACAAACAACACCACATGGTTCGGCAAGAGGATCTTCCACCAGAGGGACCTGTAATCACATGCAGACGACGGCTTCTGGCCCCTCCCACGGAGCAGACGACGACATCGGAGCAGCAGCGCCACCGCCACCCAAAAGGACCCTATAAATTGGATGGACGAAGGCAACTCGACACCAGTTCTCTGGTGACCCTCCTTTAGTCTGCTACGGGACTCTTGGAGTAACCTAACCCCAGGCCTCTAGTCTGCTACGGGACTACGCCTATCCTATCTCCTGGCTTAGCCTGCTACGGGGCTCTGTCTGGGAATCCCAACCTCAGCCGCTTAGCCTGCTACGGGGCTCTGTTGGCAACTTAACCTGCCTCTGCTTGCTACGGAGCATTGTTTCCTTAACTCCACTCCTCTTAGCCTGCTACGGGGCTCTGTTGGAGATCCTGTCTGCGACCACTCGGTCAAAGACTACCTTTTACTCGCCCTTTTAAATAGAGACCAAATTGTATAGTATTTTGTACAAATACTCATATAGTGGATTTTTATAATAAAACTGGTAGTGGGAGTCGATTCCGGACACTCTTTTTATTAACTGCTCTACCTCTTCCTTATATGAGACGAAATTACACAAAGTTTTACAATATGCAAATGTGCAAAGTTATAGCGGATGAGTGTCATAAGAAACGGAGGGGAAGGGGGTCAAAGTTGGTGGGAGAAGGGATGCTGCTATTGAAATACATCAAATAAACTGTTGAATCGTGAAAATTGTGAAAGATAGACTATACAAACAGTGCTAATTTCACATATTGGCAAAAGAAGAATAGGTAGAGTAGATCACGAACCTCCGTCACCATCTTGAAATCCGCCATTGTGAAATATGTGATATTTGTTGAAATGGAAAGGTAGTGATGTGATATATCAATTATTGCCAGCATGTTCTCAAAAAGTCAATTATAAACTTTAGTAATCGTTGTCTGTATTTATTTGGAAGATTTAGGATCATCTTTATAGTTATTTACGAAAAGGTAGGAGACTGATACTTGTATGTTGAAAGTTTTGATTATAACAAGAACACTAAGTTAAACATATCCACAAGCCAAGAAAACTAACAGTGAAATTTGATATCCAAGTTGTATATTATTACATTATGATCAAATTTCACTGTTCGTTTTATTGGCTTGTGGATATGTTTAACTTACATATGTTCTGGTGATAATACAAACTTTCAACATACGAGTACCAGTCTCCTACATTTTTGTAAATAACTATAAAGATGGTCCTAAATCTTCCAAATAAATACAGACAACGATTACTAAAGTTTATAATTGACTTTTTGAGAACATGCTGGCAATAATTGATATATCACATCACTGCCTTTCCATTTCAAAAAATATCACAATTTCAAAATGGCGGATTTCAAGATGGCGGTGGAGGATCGTGATCTACTCTACCTATTCTTCTTTTGCCAATATGTGAAACTACCACCGTTTGTATTGTCTATCTTTCACTATTTTCACGATTCAACAGTTTATTTGATGTATTTTAATAACAGCATAGCCCTTCTTCCACCAACTTTGACCCCCTCCGTTTCTTATGGCGCTCAGCCGCTATAACTTTGCACATTTGCATATTTTCACATCCTCTATCAGGCGCACTATGTCTCATCCCGCAACTTGATTCATCCATTTGGACCCTTTACTTGTGAGACATAACGGAAGAAAGACATGCAGCATAAACACATCAGGAGTTTCATTCTGTATCAGCCCTCGCAAAATTTGCGGAGCGTAACGCAACGTAATACAAACAATGCTAAAAGCGATTATAACTGCTATATAGATTATCGGAACTAAAATGCAAACTTTCAGTTGCATTAACGCAAACTGTTGCAGAATGAGGCCCTAGAAGTAGACTTACTTCTGCACATATTTCTCGAAGAGGTTGGAATGCTTCCAAAAGATTTAAAAAGTGTTAGGAACACAAAATTTAATAAGAAACTATATTAATTTGTTTTATATAAATATACAGATGTCTATCAATTTAATGGAAACATGTGAAATGTTGGTAAGTATACTCCATAAGAAAGCCACCTGCGTAGACGGTGATGGGCGACCTCTCTGACTTCCAGAAAGGACAAATTTTTGGCGCTCGATTATGTGAAGGGAGTGTGACGAAAGTGGCAAGGTGTTGGATATGTCGTGCATGATACTGTTTATGGTGACGACGGCCTACAGAACTCACCGCAGAATTACATCGGTGAAGAGGAACAGTAATCGTAAGAAAACTCTCAGTTTCAGGTTACGCCAAGCATTAAAAGAGGACTGTTTTGTTTATTAATAACTACACTTAGAAATATCAAGTGACTGCGGTGCAAGTGACGGAGGAACTCTTACACCTTCCACACCCTCTATCAACAATCATAGTCTGCTGCGAGTTACATGATATAGACATACGGGGTCGAGTTGCACGGTGAACCGCGAAATGACGCCCATGGTGCAGCAAACATACAACATGAACCGATGATAACTAGAAGCGTGATATGGTCAGACGAATCATCATTCACCTCATTTCAAACCACGAACCGTGCTTGTGTGTGATGGACGACCAAAGAAGTATATGATCCGCAGTGTCTCCGTCCAACCTTGAAACATGACGGCGGCTGTATAGGTATAAATGCTATGGGCCGCAATATTGTGGTGTTCTGTAGGTTCTGTCCTGATGCTTATCGGTTGCGTCACTACCCGTGATTATGTCGGCATTATGGGACCATTGCTATGGTCCAGATGTTATTTTCGGACATTTGCGCAATATTCCAGTAGGATAACGAGTTCATTCGCACAGCTGGAGTTGTTGCGGCAAGGTTTGAGAAACAGGTCGCGTCACTAGCCGTGATTATATCGCCTTTCCAGGGCACAGTTCCTATGGTCCAGTTGTTCTTTCCGGGCAATTACGCCATATTCCAGGGCGATACATCCGTTCACACAGTTGGAAGTGTTGCGGCATAGTTTTGTGCAACACTGGGATGAAGCTGACCACTTCCTCTGGCTTGCCCAATCCCGAATATGAACATAATTAAACATTTGGGGTCGCAGGAATCCGGCAGACACAGATTTTCGCCTCCATCATCTCTCACGGAACTGAATGATGCATTGCGCGCAGAATGATGTAAAATTACACTTACTACTATTCACGACCGCTACGGCTCCAATTCACGTCGCATCAGAGCTGTTCTGACACAAATGATGATCAAAATGCAATATTAATCTGGTTATATGCACTTTTATCGGGGACTTTCCTTAACTTGGTAAGAATCTGCATCTTTCATTAGTTTAATAGTACGAGGGCAAGTCAAGAAAGACTTGGACTGATTTTTTTCCCGGCAGTTCTGTTAACGCTGGAGCTTCATAGTTTGGCATACAAGTAGGGTGGGTCTTGCTGTGCATATATATAAAATGTTGTTAAGGAATCATTGCATGTTTGGTAACCACGACTTTTTATTGCAGGTGATGTTCTGCGCCGCCTCTAGAAGTCGCCTGTAGAAGAAATGGAGTCATTACGAGATGAACAATTTGCAGCTATACGGTTCTGCTATCGCCTGGGGAAAAGTGCAACAGGAACTCTAGGAATGTTGAGAGCAGCCTACAAAGATGACGCTCTGCCACGAAGTACCGTGTTCTGGTGGTTCAAAGAGTTTAAAGAGGGCCGAATGACAATCACGAAAGCTGGTGGACCAGGTGTATCAGCGTCAGCTGTTACTGAGGTGAACATTAACACGGCAGCAGTCATTGTTAGAGAAGATCGCCGCATCAGTATCGACGATCTGGCAGCCGCACTACGCATATCTCATGGCAGTGCCTTCAAAATTTTGCATGACCACCTCCACATGAGCCGAGTGTGTGCGCGATGGATTCCGCGACTCCTGACACCAGAGCAGAAGGCCGTTCGAGTGGAGCCTTGCAGGGAGCTGTTGCAAAGGTTTGAGGATGGTGGAGACGCCTACCGCACCGTGCGACTTTTTTCTATTCCCTGCCCTAAAATCCAGACTGCGTGGACGCCGCTTCTCCGATAATTCCGAGGTTCTGAAGGCATCGGAGGCGGTTTTGAAGGACCTCTCAAAGAATGGCCTGCGACACGTGTTTGAGGACTGAAAGACTCGAATGAAAAAATGCATTCAAATGGGCGGGGACTACTTTGAAAAGGATCATGTGCCTGTTGCTGAGTAATAATAAATTGCCTAGAAAAAAAAAATCAGTCCAAGTCTTTCTTGACTAGCCCTCGTATTTTATATAAACATCTTATTATAGACATGTACACTATAATGATCACTATCATATAGATACTTATTCGAAACAATTTACGAAAACTTTATTTATTGCCTGACAAAAGTTGTGTAGCACTGACTACATGATATGCTTAATAATTTGTTAGCGTTTTTGTAATGGTAGTCTAGTTATAATATCGTGCATTAAAGAATTAATGTAAGACAGTCCTTGTTTGCAAACGAAATTAGGAACAAAGTAAGTTTTCAGACATAATTATGTGAAGACGTCTACGATCTAGAATAAACGAACTATAAACAATAAAATATTATTGTGTGTGCTTAACTAATATTATTTGGAATTAACTCACTACGTAGCGCATTGATTTTTTTTAAATATATTATAAAGCTCGTAATACTTTTCTACTTAAATATACTTTACATAAATTTTCACAACCAAGCATTTAGAAAACATTTTTTTAAATACACTTCCTATCGTTAACTTTATATTTATACAATAAATAAATAAATAAAAAATACTAACCATCAGTTGAACTAGTGCTGGTTTCCGTGAAATAAGACGTGTATCGGTGACCACTGGATCTACTAATTTACTAGCAGAATATACCACCTCACCTCCACGAATACTCAGTCGTTCACCTGTAATAATTAGTTTTAAATAACTTAAGTAAAACCGATAGTTTTTTTTTAAAAAAAAAAAAAAAGAACTACTGCACTTGTACAAATCACTATTATACGTATGGAGCTTTTTTTTAAAAAAAATAGAAAATAATATCGGTAACCTTGAAATTCACTTCTCTTTTTAGTTCAATATTCCATGTTTATACTCTGAGGCTAAGCGAAACGATGATCATCATGATACATGAAATCGTAGAACGAAGAAAGTAGGAGAAAGCGGGAGAACCCCGAGGAAACCCACACACGCTATGTTTGTCCACCACACAGCTCTCTTGACTGTGGTAAAGTTTATTTTATTTCATTTCTCTTGTGAGAGAGAAAAATAAAGGAAGTGTGTTACAAGAAGGGGAAAAGTTTTGTGACTTCTTTTTCACTATCACAGGACTTTGATCAGTTCTCAAGAAGAACCGTAAAAACTCTTGTTCATGCTCGTCATACATCTGGTTTGGAACTCTTGTCGTCTGCCTGAACAATCAGCGCAGACTCTTAGCTGTTGTGACGTCATCTGAGGCATGCGTAGAAGGCCAGACTATGATTGCCACGCTCACCTCGCACACAGCCGTCAGAAATCAAGTTTCTAAGATGTATTAGAACGATGTTACTAAGTTTAACTCAAGACATGTTTCGTAAGGAAGTTTGTCATGTAGTTACCACACAAATTTTCATATACATTTTCTTGTAACCAAAGGGTAAAGTATTAGGTTGTTAATGTCTAAATTAAAAGATTCAGTTACTTTTCATGCTATTCGTGCTTATTTCTAATGAGTCTTTTTTGCCCAAGTACTAAGACAGACGTAGTACATGTTTGTGTGAAGTTTAGTGGTGAATCAAACGCCTAATTTTAACTTAAAATAGTTACTGCGAGTTGAAGAGATAAAATTTGTGTATTCAGGGTGGCGACTAAAATTACGAGAAAGAATTCTCTGACTTATCCCGGTTTTCAAGAACATATTTGAAATTTTCCCTGATACGTAATTAGCTAATTAGCTATACAGACTTTTGTATCTTGATAGATATCCAAGCCTAAGAAAACAAGACAACGATTATATGTAATATATTCTTCCCTTATCAACTAGAAAATAAATATAAAAACAAATACGATGTATTTTATTATGAAACTCAAAACATTTACCTAATGAAAATTCCTGCACACAGAAGAAATTAAATATTTCCTGAAACCGGAAACTGTAGACATACATGATGAAAGTTCCGTTAGATATGAAAGGAAAAAGTCATAGTGAGACACACACCGAATGAGGTTGGATGTGTATCACATTTCAAGAAAGTAAATCCTCTTGTAAAACGGGTTTGGATATCAGACTCCGAACTATGAAAACATTTATGATCAGTACAACTCCAATCATTTCACGGATTCCACCTTTTTAATACAATTTATTAGGACTAAAATCGAACATGATTTATTCGAAAAATACTTTCATACATTGCAAAAGCTGTAATGTGCAAATACCACAAACTCATAATCTATCGGACTATACAAAAGCAATGTGGAGCAGAAAATAACACAAAACACAAAAGAAGATCTGCAATTGCATACGAAATGGTCGAGTAGTATGAGTCAATAGTCTACCAATCAGATTTTTATGTGTTCAAACCCAGTAGGAAGTCATTCTTTTAAGTGTGATCCTCTTTCTATCCGGAGACTGAGAACATTTCTTTGAATAACTCTCTGGCAACACCTTTAATTTCAAATTCAATTAGAAAGGAATATTATACGATTTGCAAGCAAATTATATAGAATAGTAATTATAGCATAGCAATTTGTAATTCGTATCTAAAATAAAGCAAATCTAAAATAGGTTGAAAACAAAATATTGACCCTAGGAACACTAAATTGGCCTATGAGACCCACAAATTATTTCTTTAACATTTTTTAACACTTCTAATTGGATAAAAAATCTGAAAAAAGAAAGTGATATTGTCCGGCTTGAACCCACTCATCATAAAGCGTACTTGCTTAGTTATTTATGTTTTGTTCTTTCTGTTTTTAAATTAGAAAAGCGTTCCCCCTCCCTCAGAGCCTCCTCCCCTTGGTATATTAAGGGGCTATTCACTGAATACGCTAACTGTTACATTAAACTGTTTTGGCTATATATTTTCTTTTCCTTTCAAACAATTTTGGTATTACAACTTGTAGGGGCATTCTATTTTCATTGAAACTATTATTTCGATGCAGTGTTGCTATCTACCATTATGAATATTTAGTTTTTATTTTTTTCCTGATTATTTACTTGTTACCTAAGTGTTATATTTTCTATTAGTTTATTCCTTTAAACCTTTTAACAGCTAAATATGTCGCTTTATATTATATTCATACACACACGGATAGAGCGAGAGAGAGACAGACAAAGAGAGAGAGAGAGAGAGATGGTGATGGCAAAGAACTAAGCTGCTGCGCTTCTGGTGTCATCAAGTAATTTTAATTGTAGAATTTACAACCAGCAGCCTGTAAACTGACTGAAGACGTATATTTGATAGGAAGTTCTGTTTGGTATTCTGTGACTGTACGTCGGAATCTGCAGCAGCATTGGAACAATGGTCAATTGTACTTCTCGCAAAAGTTCAATGAAATAAGGACTTAAAAGAAGTTTTAAATGAATCTGACATAAAAGATAGTGAGCTCTGAGACACTGAGACCAGCCTCACCTAACATAACCTAAACTCTCATACTATTTATCTTTTGCGGAAACTGAATTTAAAAATCTCCCGCCGTTTCAGAGATTTCAAGGGTGAATGGAATTATACCTTGTAATATTCATAATGCTATAGTACTATTTTGCAATGCTCACAGACAAGATGTAGCTTGTTTGCTTACGTTTTACACGTGCATTCCACAGATGCTAAAATCCACAATAGCTGACGTTAGAAAAATTATAAGTATATGTTGGTTGGCAACACTGTTCCTCTAGCAACATTCCCTATAGTATCCAATGAAGGTCCTCACATCTTTTCGCGGAAACAAGCTTTAAAAGGATTTCACAATTCCAAGGATAACCGGGATGGAAAATATAAAAGGTTAATCCTCAATTCATTGGAATACTTAAATATTCCCCCCTCTGCCCCACTCTACCCAACCACCATTCAAATACGATTAGAAGTCTTTGCACATACTACCCCGTACTAACTTACTATTGATCTATATCATAGTTTTTGTATAATAACAAATGAAATAAATAGGTCATATTTACTGACATAAATTGTTAGTTGAACAATTACACACATAAGGTTGGAAACACTGTACTTAGAAACTAAGTAATAATGTAGAATAAAAATATATGATGTCTTAGACACCCCAAATTCACATCAAACAATATTAATTAGTTTTCGTGAGAAATAATGACATTTAGTTGTGGATCTCAGAACCCTCCCCCTTCCCTGGTGTTTAATGTAATTCAACAATACCTTGGTGTTCCCAGGGTTAAGTATGTTCACTATTCCATTACTATCCTCTTATTTAAAACGAAAAACTACTTATAAGCAGTGGTGATTTCAGAAGATTTTCCCCAGAGTATGTTCAATATATGGGGAGTACTGTGAAATCACTGGCAGTCAATATTGAGCACAATCAAAGATATGGACCCGAAGGGAGATTTCTAAATTCGAGAGAGGGGTGTCAAATTCCCTCCAGGTCATCCCTGAAATCAATACTGTTTATAAGGTTATCTTAACAAATAGAATATTATATTTCTTTCTTATTCTACATTTTAAAATGGCAAAAATAATAACCTATAAAGAACTATACTAAAGGCAT
>NC_137454.1:284245595-284284096 GCF_964235325.1 Thermobia domestica | reverse complement strand
CTGGGACTTTTTCTTCCTGGGAAGAAGCATTTGGGCCTGAAAATGTTTCTTCCGTGTTTCTCGACCTTCAGCTTCCTCTTTTAATTCCCAATATTTTTTTTTTCCTATTTTGCAAATCATCGATCAGCTGTGTTCTTCTTTCTACTCCTCACTTCCCTTCCATCTTTCCTTCTATGGCGGTGTGAAGAAGACAATTTTTTCGCAAGATGTGTCCAGTCCAGTTGGCCTTCCTACGAAGGAAAAACATCTTCCTTTGTTGCTCGAGCTCCTTCGTGGCTAAGCGTTTAGCGTACGCGCCTTTGGCGTGGGAGACCCGGGTTCGGTGAACCACCCGACCGTTCTCGATCAAACTTTCAACATAGATAAGGTTCGGACCTGGGATATTTTCTTCACTTCACTTTTACAGTGCAACGAAGGGGAGGGGGATGGATATATATATATATATATATATATGTAAAAAAAAAGTAATAATAAAAGTGACAGTATTTGTGACTTCATCACGCTTAAACCACCCGAACGATCTTTAAAAAATTTTCAACATAAATGAGATTCGGACCTGAGATGGTTTTTATCATATCACTTTAACTGTAGAACTTAGGGGTGGAGGAGGGGAGGGGAGAAATCTATAAAAATAAATGAAACTTAGTAACTCTTGAACCACCAGACCGATCTTGATCAAACTTTCAACATAGATAAGGTGCCAGCTTGGGATATTTTCGTTATTTTACTTTTACGTTGCAATCTGGGGGGGGGGGGGGGTATTTGTAAAAAGAATAAAAATAAAGTGACTGTCGTGACTTCATCACGCTTTAAACACAGGACCGATCTTAATCAAATTTTCAATATAGACGGTTTTCAATATTCGAACCTGGGGTGGTTTTTAACATATCACTTTGACGGTAGAACTTAGAGGAAGGGAAGGAGAAGGGACAGATATATAAAAATAAATAAAACTTAATAATTCTTGAAGCACCCAACCGATCTCGATCAAATTTTCAACATAGATGACGTTCGGGCTTGGGATAATTTTTATCGTTTAACTTTGACGGTGCAATGTAGGGAGGGGAAGAGGAGGCGGAGATATATGTAAAAAAAATAAAAATGAAAGTGACATGTCTATGTGACTTCACTCTTGAACCCTCTGACCGATCTCGATCAAATTTTCAACCTAGATGAAGTTCGAACATGATTTTTGTCATATCACTTTGACGATGTAACTTAAAGGAGGGAAAGGCATTTACAAGTGATCGAAAATGACCGATATTAGTGTCGAACCTATAGTTTTTGAGGTCGCTGAGATGAACAATGACACTTCTGATGCCATTTAATCCAAATTCAGCCCCGCAAAAATTGTGGGAGGGTGATATACGTGGCCCGCAATATGGGGTGGAGAGGGGATATATAAAAATCGTCGAAAATGACCTACATCCAGGAGCGCTTTAGTAATAGTAAAAAGTGACTGACTAACGAAACATATTACAATTTTTTCTTAATTTAACTCATCGAAGCGGGTCGGGTAATTGATGCTAATATTGAATAACTGGCGCGACATAGTACATCCTTGGTAGCTGAATTTGGAGACCAAAATATATGGGACAGAAGTAATCACAACGCATTTTTAGGTAGAAGCAGAATTTTCGTCAATATTGAAACACGTGTTCGAAACAGGTATAAATATGGAACAACTTGAATATTATAGAAATTACCCTTTCCCCATTTAGGAGCAGTATTTTCTAAAACGTTGAAACACGTGTTCCCTTATTTTTATTTAAGAGTTTATATACCGAATTTCACATCTCGACATTAAGCAAATCCTCACATTGAGCATTTCCTTAATAAACAAACGGAAACTTTAGTATTTTAGAAACGATGCCCAGTTCTAACGAGAGGAATTTTCGAAAAGGCTACAACACTGTTTCCTTACTCTCATTTTAAAGCTTATACACTGAATTTCATGAATCCATCTTAAACAAATCCTCTTCATTGTATACTTTAGAATAAATAAAGGGAAATTTGGATGCTGTAGAAATGACCTCTTTCTTTCACCTTAGAAACGGAATTTTCGAAGAAAGGGAAAAAAAAAAAACAGTGGAACACGCACTCCCTTAATTTTAAATAGAGTTTAAGTACCGAATTTAATGTCCCCAACTTAGAGGAATCCTTGCATTCGGCTCTTTCTAAATAAAGAAACGGAAATTTGGATAATACGAAAATGACCCATCATTTCCGCTAAAGCAAATCTTTATATGGGCATTTTCTGAGTGAAGAAAGGAAAATATTGATATAACCCTCTTCTCCCCCTCCTGACTTACACATGTTGCCAAATCTCTCATAGACACCAATCAGGATATGCAAACTCCATATTAAAATAACAAATTTTTTCTTCGGTTGTTTCTCGTTCGTATACAAGAAAAAAAATTCGATTTTTTGTTAGATGCCTCACGTAGCGTAGTCGCTAACGTTCTCGCCTTCGATGCGAGCGGTCCCGGGTTCGCTTCCCGGTGAGGACAATCGGTCGAAAAAGTGTAAAATGCTTTTTCAGGCCAGCCATCCTGAATGAGGTTTTCCTCATTCACACCAGGCAAATGCCTGGGTGGTACCTACCTTATAGGTCTCAGGCCGCTTCCTTTCTTCTCCAATCCTTCTTTCTTCCCTTTCCCCGGTTCGTGTGCTCGCCGAGGGACGTCATCCCTGAAATGTGACGGGCTAAATGGCCATAGATGCCGAAAGCCCAGAAGTCTAAATCCTAAATCGATTTTTTGTTTATTATTTTTTTCTTCATATTAATTGGGAAGACACGTAACCTGAGCGTACATTCCAAAGCTGTCCCTGTTCGTGAGATACACTATTCTTGCAAAAACTTTTAAATCCTCCATTACCTCCCTTAGGATAAGCACTATTTCCAAAATTTCTTCCTTTTTTTGTGACAAACTGCATTTTTTCTTCTAATTTCACGTTATATCTACAGTAGTATGGCTTGGCAGATAATGAGTCTTCTATTCTTCTATTCTTTGTATAATAGTGTAACTCAAGTACCACCACATTTGATCTGTTTCATCTGCTTGAGCTGTTCAGTGTTGCTTTTACCGTTGGTGCGAGCAAGACCATGGAACACGTGCAAAGTACAGTAGTTCAATTACGTGCAAAACACTTGATAACTATCGAACGAGAAATACGCTAAATCACTAAGCGTGTCTGCACCGAAAGACGTGTTTAATAATTATTTTATTTGATAATTTTAAGCTTAACAATTATATTCGCTTAATGAAGTTACTTTTTTAAACTTTCATTTTGACTGAAAATGTATTATATGGAACTTACAAGTTGAAAATAAAATAAAATAAAAATCTTGTTGTTCTACAAAAGGTAATAACAGAAAACATTTATAAAGAACTGCGATATTTTTTAGTTTAACATTTTGAATTATTGCTTGTAGTAGCGGTTTCTGCAGTGCGGGGGAATCCAAGAAAACACAGACCCCATTTACGACTCTACAGGAATACAGACATCTATCACCGTTACTTTTACAGTTTTACGTTCTATGACTATACTCTGTAGCCTAAAGAAAACGGATGGGTAATGAAAATGAATGATTGTAAATGAATTGGTGGTATTATTGGCTCAAAATGTGGTATCAGTTAAAATATCATCAGAAAATCCAACTTCGTCGATGAAGATATGAACTTCTACTAGAAGTTCCCATAATTTAAAGTCTATACTACAATATTAGTTTTACAGTTAATGTTTGATCATGTGTGTGTGTCACCCACTACATAATTACAAACTTCAACTTCTACTACTGATTTTAAAATTTCATACTTACCACATTCATTGATCTGCGAGTTTGGAAATTGTGAAACATCCTTTCGATCTTCTTGCCATCTTCTTACAAGTTCTCGCCAATTTTCAGGAAATCCATACGAAAATTCCTCACTAATGTATTCTGGTAAAATGTCTACAAACAGAAAAGCAAAAAAGTAAACTTAAATTTATTATAAGAATTTTTTATAGTTAACAATATACATAAAAATTTTCGTTTGTATTTAAGTGCATTTAACAAGAATCTGGTATAAAAACGCGTACTTCCATATTTCTCTCTACTTACAAAGGGATATGAAATCATTTCATAAACAAGGTTATTATTATTATTATTATTATTATTATTATTATTATTATTATTATTATTATTATTATTATTATTATTATTATTATTATTATATAGGGAGATACGAAAATTTTACGGTTCATTTACTGAACATCATGTCTAAGGGTTCCGATCGAAGAAGATAGATCCTACTTCATTTGTTTACAACGGATCCAGTACAACAGTTTCTTTTAGTTATTTTCATTTTGATTTTATTTGTTTATTTATTTATTTACAAGCAATTATGGAAAGCTGGAAACAGGAGATGGGGTAGAGGGATAGAAAATTAGAATCTCACACTCAAAACTCACATACATGAAGTGAGTAGTGGCGAGGCGTGTCATTTTAGCCTAGTTTATCGAATGTCAGGTTGGTCATTGAATGGGGGAATAGGACGTCGTGATACTAATCCACAGCAATGGCAAGGTCATTGTCCTTTCAAATTAGGAGCTAAATACTATAACACTAGTGATGCTAGGAATTGTTGAAGCAAGAGGATTTGTTTTAATTTAAAAATTTCACCGCCTTACCTTTTACGAGTTTCACTATCTTTCGTAGAAAAAATGAAGCATTTCTACGATCCCACGAAACGTATTTTGTTAAAGATGTTAAGTATTTTGATTAAACGTATTTTGTTAAGTAATTCACTCCCTTATTATTGACTGATTTTAATCCCAAGAGGAGGAATGATTGGGACATCTTTGAAAAATATATACAATGTTCCACCAAAATATTTTTTTTCTTAAACGAAAATTAACGTGGAATGTGTTTTTACATGGGGAGAGGTAATTTTTTTTTTCTCCTAAGAACGTCAATCTTAAGCTGTGGGAATCATTGAGAAGACCGCGATCGAATGACTTTACGGGAAATTTTTCGTCGAAAATTGTTTAAAGAAGAAATCTTCGAACTTCGGGGAAATTTATTTCTATTTAGCAGCTTATCCTTCACTGATTTCAATTGCAAACAAGGAAAATAGTTGTAATGCTCTATATAAAAAATACACTATGTTTTATCCAAATCGAATAATTTTCACGTAATTATACAGTAAAATTGTTTTGTGCGTATATATGTAAAATTGCAACGTAGTGTGGATTTACTCCCTCTTTCGCCTTATTCTTGATTGATTGTAACCTCAAACAATAGTTATTTCGGTTTAAGTTATAAGAAGGTACGTAGAAGTTCATTAAAAATCGGATTCCACAAACGAGAGATATCGTGGTACAGACAACACACAAGTGCCGGAAGAGTCGAATGGTAGAAGCTCGCTACGATCGGTTCAATAAATCTTAAAGACAGAAAACAAATTGATTGATTGGTGAAAGGTCAATATGGACATCAGCCCTGATTAATTTCTATTCACCCTGTAACTAAATACAACAAATTGGCTTAAGTAGATTACAAAGAAAAATAGATTTAATTAATTTTGAAATCTTCGCTCTTTACCACAACTTTCCTCCTTATGGACATACCCTAAGATAGCTTATGACTGTGACAACTTCTAACATACGATGTTTCATCTAACATAACTGAAAAAAAAAATCTGTTTATTCAATTTGTTTTAAAATATGTTCCACTAATTTTTCGAATTATACTATTTTCTATATCGCTGGATGTCCCTTTAAGTATAAACGCAATTTTAACGTGTTCTTGTCATACAGGATTCTACAACTCTAAATGATTCTATCTCAGTATTTAAAGACTGAGCCCATTAATCGTAGGCGTGAAATCAAGCTCTTTGGTTACCAAGGAAACATGTTACATCAATGAACCATTTTAAGACTTCACTCTCACTGTATCTACTTAAAGATCTATCTCTTTATCACTTTTTGATCTATCAAGTACTGTTAACTTTCTAATGTGTTATTCAGGCCCTTGCCCACCTTAGGTTTTCTAAAGTTATACAATAACCCGATTAAGTAATGGTTTGCGTCTACGCACCGCAGAATTTGCGTTTCAGTAGAGTACGTATATAATTGCTTGCTCCATTGTGCGTTAAATTGCAATCCATGAATTTTCCAAAGACTGAAACGTAAGGTGGAATCCAATCTACAACGCATCAGAAATGACTGTCTAATTTTTTCATTAGCTTTGACCGATTTTGTAAATCCAGTTAAAATTACACAATCAACCCAGGGATAGCCCTAGACAATTTGCCGCTCAGTGTAAGAAATAGCCCTCCTTCCCTAGAAAACAATCTTAAAAAACAATCCTAATATGAAGTATGCAACTCTATCGTAAATTTAGTAGCGTTAATGAAAATATAGAATCCACTAAATAACAATAATATTAAATTTTATTTCACACGCATAAAGGTTCAATGAAACTCTTCTACCATTAGGAGGGAGTGAAAAATCAGTTCCTGGTCTTTCCGGTGGACATTTATGACCTCTTTTCAATATATTGGTATCATTTAAAGACGAATTTCACCGTGCCAGATCAGTATAAATTTCAAATACGTTATTTATTTTTTGTGGGTTTGCCCTCACTGATATTGGTATGATATTGATTTCGATATTGCTGGGTACAGTATTAGAGGTAGTTAGCATGACTTCATTTTCCAGTTTTACTTATTGCATTGCATTATCGTGTGTTACGTTTTCTTCCCCGTTCTATTTCAGACTTCCTTTTCCAGGTAATTGTAGTTTGTCTCATAAATGTTTTAATTGGAGATCACTGCGCCACTAGGATGTGCATAATATGGAATGACACAACACTAAAAAATTTTTATCACCTTATTACACACTGTAAGCCTATATTCAGTAGCGGCGATAATGGCCGAGCAGACCCTATGATGAGGATGAGGGAACCCCCGAGACTCAAAGGCCCTCTCAAGTTATGAAACTCGTTTCTCATATGGTTTGTTCTGCGGAGAAAAAGTGTAGAAGCAGTTTGGACGCCACTGCCTACAAGATCTACTTGATCGGATCCTCTCCAACTAACAACTAAAATCTACATAACTGGAGCAATCAGCAGTTCACAGGAGGTCAAATTCATTATAATGTCATATCTCAATTAAAGTTAATTCAATTTAAAATCTGACCATGGCAAGACACTTTTAAAAAAATAGCAGTCTTACAGTTTCGGGAAGCTATCATTGCCTTCATCAGGCACATTATGTGATGAAGGCAATGATACATTCCGAAACTGTAAAACTATTAAGGGATTTGCTTTGGTCAGTTTTTACTTTTATTTAAGGCAACGTAGTTCCAAAGCTAGAATGAATGGCATTCAGATAATTCTTTAATATACAAATTTCATATATATCGCCATCAGTGGCGTATTTAGGATTTTCGGGGAGGGGCTATTACACGGGGAAGCAGGGGGCAATTGCCCACCTAAGTTTGAGAATTAAATATATTTTAACCGACTGTCTAGTAATATACTAGGAAAAAATTAGAAACCCGTACGTCAGTGGAGGATCTTACCCCCCCCCCTTCCCCAGGCTAATCTGAAATGACGCTCCTGCAAATACACGTTGAATATTTGTAACCTCATTTTAACTTAAATGATTTCATTTTAGAAAAAAGGTGGATATATTCAGTTTTATCTGTGTACGATTTTACCTGAAAGAAAATGTTGAGACAAGTTGAAGCTGAAATATACTGATTGCAGTTTCAACGGTAAGAATTGCAGACTGGTAATATTATGTGATATGATACAAAAATTTAGCAGTAAATCTAATTTTTTATTCTATTCATAGAAGAAAAAGAAAACATCCTCTTGGTCTACCTAATTTTCCGGGCTACTTATTCCCTCATCTTGATGGTCTTTAATTCAAATATTTATCTTTCTTTGTAACTAAACGATGTAAATATTCCTTTGCTATAATAACTGAAGTTCCGTTATGTTGTTATCCGTGCAAGTTGGTGTGGAACACCAGTTTCGCTTCTCACCTCCTATTAGTTTTGGTGTTACTGATTACGGCCGACCTGAATCACAACTAATAACGGTCGAAAGTATGATAGGAGAAAAGAAAGAAAAGTAGCAAGTAAGAAAAAGAAAAAGAAAAGTAGAATGGACGAAAGAAATAAAAAGAACGCAGATCTTACATGAAACAAAATTTGACAAACACAGTATTATTTCTGAACAAAAAACATAAGAAAATGTAAAGTCAGTGAAATTCTTAGAAATGGTAGGAATAATGCGAAAACTAACAAATTTACTTCGGGGGGGGGGGGGGAGGGGCTTGAGTCCGATAGTCCCCCTAAATCGCCACTGTTCGCCAGTAACAGGCTGTTTAAACTTGAGTATAGATCACGTGAAGAATGGAATTAGAAATACACTTCTACTCAAGTCTACAACTGATCTGCTTCGTGGTGTTGCGTCGCGTTATATACTAAGAGTGTCTATGCGAACGTAAATTAATGCAACGTAAACATAAATTTTGAATGCAATATGCAAATAAACGGGTCAGATTAGTTGTTGTAGTTCACTACTTCAAAAACTGTTTTGGCTCGTTTAGGGTGAAACCAATCAAAATGAACCAAAACAAATATAAAAACACCATGAAATATCAAAAGCTGTCTTATTCTCAAATGAAACTTAAAGTCTTATCAGGATAAATATTTTTATTCGGGAATAATAATAATAAAAAAAGTGAATCGACGAAATTCCTTTAAAAGAGCTCTTTCACTTCAGAGCTCTATTTCTTAAGTCTGTTGATCATCACTCATCCCAACAGACCCCTACAAATTTATTCAGTCAGACTCCACTTATCCATCACTCCGTCAAAGTTTTATCTTACGCCTATCTCTATCAGGAAAGCCTGGCTACAACTTTCCGTGAACAAAATTTAGAGTACCATGTTGTCTATGGACACCACTTCTCTTTCTTAAAGAGACTATCACTCAGGCTTCTCTGGACTTCATAACAAAAAAAAAAAAAAAAAAAAAAAAAAAAAAAAAAAAAAAACCAAGAGGAACCTTAAAAAGTATTTTTGCCTCTATAGTTAAAAAGTAAAATGTACATAACCTATCTAGAAGATAATGGGAATCACTAATCTCAATAAGCTATTGTTCAGGCTTATCCCTAGCTAAGCTAAAAAGTGTTAATTGTTAACTTGGTCATCAGATCCAAGAAAATAACTCATTCCTTTCTCTAGGTTAGTCCCTAGGCCCATTACTTAGGCTAGTTCCTAATTAGTTCCTAATAAAAAAATGGGGAAAAATCTAAAGCCATCACTCAGGCTCCAGAGAAATCATTCATTCTCTGTCTTCGGTCATCACTTAGACCAATCCCTACAAGATGGGAAAGTTATATATACAGGGTGGTAGGTAACTCCACCGAAAAACTTTTGAAGGTAGTTTCTTATACGAAATGAAAGAAAAAAGTTCTAATAAACATGGATCGAAAAACGTCTCCTTTCAGAGTTATGAACTACCGAAAATTCGAAATATCACGTTTCAAAACATTCTGGCTTAGAAACTATAGGGCCTATCCCAAGCGGTTTAAGGAATTACACAGGAACTGTTATACGCTCTATCTAAATATCCATGTTTCAGAATTCACCGGTACCAGCGAAACGAACGCACCATTAGTACTTAAATAGTATCCCTATACTTCAACTTCGTTTTCACAGTTCCTTTCACCGATAACGGAAGATGGTAAAACATGGATATTTAGATAGAGAACATACTAGTTCCTGTGTAATTGCTTAAACCGCTTGGGATAGGTCCTATAGTTGCTAAGTTAGGAAGTTTTGAAAAATGATTTTTCGAATTTTCAATGGATCATAACTCTGAAAGGAGGTATTTTTCGGCCCATGTTTATTAGAACTTTTTTCTTTCATTTCGTATAAGGAATCGCCTCTCAAAGTTTGTCGATGGAGTTACCTACCACCCTGTATATAAAATCAAAGGCGAAGCAGGACCTTTCAACAACGTTGAACGACCCTAAGAGCCATAAGCATCCAACCTCATGAATGCACTGAAAAGCTTCTCTTTTATATAGTTTGGAACCATTCTCGTTTCAATTTTACTTATTTTTATTTTCGCTTTTAAAGTCCGCAAAAAAATCTTTTGAATTTGAACAACCGTCCAAAGTCTCTGGAAATTTTCATCGATTCAGTATAAGAAAAACTATACAGGCATGTAGGAAACAATATTCAAGATAAAATTTTAAAATGCGTAACACATAAATATGTATATATGTAATTAAATATATTTCTGGGTAGACTTACCTATATTAATAACATAATGATTTTATACACATTTACACTAATCCTTTAATTTATTCAAAAAATAAAAACACAGTAAGGGTAGAACACTCGTCCTTACATAGTAAATTTAACTAGCATTACCATGAAGTCAGATTCAAGCAAAAGATTTCATTCAAACTAACTAATCGAATTCACAGTTTACACGGTCCTAAAATTTTCAATTTCACGGTCGAAAAGTTTATATAAATAGCTTTAACTGAGCACATAACGACAATACAAACAGCCTGGTGCATGTCCAAAGCGTGGGTTGGAGCTAAGACATGGCGCGATGTTTGGTGCGGTGCAATGGAATAATTAAACTTGGCCTCGTTCAGCCTTACGATGTCAACTGTACTTACAAGCAACAGAAAAATAAAAATTTTAAAAATCTATTTTTTATTTTGTTCTGTTAATTTTTTTCTATTTATTTGAAACTTTTCTAGATTTTCAATGTTTACTAACGAAACTCATGACTTATTCCAGGTTTTTTTCCCGGTGTACGAAATTCATGGCTTATTCACGGTTTACGTGGGCAGGTGAGCACCCTGGTTCTCATAATATATTTCATATATTCCGATTTTGTATATTCTAAGGCAATTTTTGCTGCCCTGCCCCCTAAACTTATCGCCCCGTGAAAATGCACACGTGTTGTACATTCAGCGAATTCAAATCCACCCAAAGAAAAGAAAGAAAAAAAACAGTAAAAATCAAAAGTCAAGGACTCTTGAAAACAGTTTTGCCAAACACTCAATAACACAACGCCCATTGTGAAATTCATGATTAGAAACAGTAAAATACTTTGTATATAGAATAGGATCTATTTGTTTCAGTAACTTTAGCTGTGAAATTTAGTAGGGTAGGGTAGGGGTGGAGTCTCAATAAATAACGAGTATGTAAATCTGCAATCACACCACAACTACAAGTAATTATAATTAGTAAGTACCATATCGATTTTTACAAACTCAAATGCAAAATTTGCGTTGCATAATTCAAACATATGTAATAATAAGCCTCACGCCACTTTGAACTGTCTTAAGCTTTTCTTCAAGCATAAGAGAATCAAATGGTTTCTGTTCAACTGAACCATCTTTTCCGGATTTCTCATAGTAATTTTATTTATTATTAACATTTATTGAGTAGACTTATCGTAACACTAACGACTCTATCGTTAACAATTAGTAATCATTAACGACAAGACAGCGGTAAGCAAGGGTGCACTATCTACACACATGTCCCTTTGCGTTTAAGGATAATTTTCACGTGCATGACTGAGGACAAGAGTCGAACGCTACGGAACACAACCGCGATTCCCTAGATTCCGAGATGAGTAAGCAGCTGTAAGGACTGCAGTTAAAAAGGAACTCCGCAAGCGAGAGAATAGGTGGAATTTCGATTCGCCACACCTTGGTAAATCCTTTGAGTATTTCTAGCTGCTCTTTGCAATTTTTTAACTAATTTCGCACAAATACATATACATTTTAATTGATGTTTCAGTTCTTATGTACATTCTAACTGATCTCTAAAATATAATATTTTTATTATTTTGTTTTGTCATTGCTACATCTCTCGATGACCGGAGGCCTTGCTACTGGCTCTAAGTAATTATGTCTTCATTACATAGACATTCGTTTGCACACGTCAATTATTACTCTAAAAAAGCAGATCTTGGTAGAGATGATATTGCATATAAAAACCTTCAATTTTCCTATTTCTGGTAATTTTCCATAGGACATTTTATTTTTACTATCGTAAATTTATCAAATATTTGCTCGAAAGAGCTGTCAAGTGTAAAAATAATAATAATAATAAAAAAACAATTTTAAATGTGATATTGAAAGTAATTTCCTTTTAAAAATTAAAATTTGAGACCAGTTTTCCAAGTTACAAGATGGTAAATTGCTATTACCACAATTACTCACAATTTTACTACTATCTACATTATTATTTTACCTAAGGCTTATATGAATGCATTTATTTTAAAAATAATACATACCGAAAGGATCACTTGAAATCCCTGACAACTGGTATTTTACTAATTTTGATGAAACGAGAGTTTCGCTCAGCCTCTCAGTTATCTCTGACGTTACCCAGTCTTCCGACACAATCGTCCAATCTGAACTGGAAATTTACATACAACAGTTATAAATAGTGATAAGAAAAGAAGATACACCGAAACATGTTAGCTTGACCTTATTTCTATGGAATCTACAATGTACATCACCTAATGTATCCATTAAAATTTTTTATACTAAAATTGAACAGTAATTATTATAATTATTAACGAATTTTTAATGGAAGGTTAATTCTCAACCACCCTGCATAAGTCATTACTAGAGACCGAATGTTCAGGCATGAAAAAACATGAAATATGAAAAATAGACACTTACAGTTCAAGAAATATACAGTAAAATAAGACACTAAAATCTAAAACAAAAAAAATGACGTAAAGAAAACAACTGAAATTGGTCATGCGCAATGTCTAGATAAGCTAGGCTAGAAATATTGTTCATTGTTTGTGGAGTACTTCTTTTGAAAGGAAGAAGCATGACATGTTTCCCTACTGCATTTTATCACTTCTTGCAGTAATCCTAAGTTTTACAGAACTTTACACGCAACAGTTCGAAGAAATAAATAATTGGTCACCTGTCGAATGAATACTTAAATAATTAATAATGTTTTAATTTTGTACATTTTGGTAGTCCACCAAAAGGATTCGTTAATTGCTCTTACATATGATAGCGAGACATTAGTTCAACTAATAATTATGTATTTGATTGTATTTAGAAAAATATATACATTTTTACAAATGTAGTCGGAGCATACTTTAGAAGCACACAATACAAAGAACAGGCATCATGAGGCATTTAAGCAATGATATGGGCAATATACAGCGAAATAAGCAAAATATATTTTTGCTGAAATTGAAGTTTCGATCATTCATATGAATTTCAGCAACTTCATTTTTACCATATCTCTAACATTAAGATACGGACACTATGCAAACATTTGGTCTTTACATTTGATATTGTTTTACATGATATATTGATTGAAAAATTACAGTATTATGGGGTGAGAGGAACTGAGCTGTTAATGATCAGATTGTATTTAGAAAGCAGAAAACAGGTAGTGTGTATACAAAACAGTCAAGTATTCTTGACATAATAACAGGAGTACCACATGGAAGCGTTATTGGACCCTTTCTCTTTCCGATATACATTAACGGTCTACCTAATTACTTGTTAGAAAACACTGTTATGTATGCCAATGATACGTCATCTATAACAAAAGACAATAATATTAACACAAAATAAAGAAGAAATAAATAAATATGTCACTTGGCTGTTTCACAATAAATTAAAATTAAGTCATAATAAAAGAGAAACGTTATCTTTTATCTCAGTAGTTCCATGATTGACACAGATGTTCCTCAGTTAATCTAATAGAAATACACTTAGATGCGAAATTAAACTTGATGTGCATACTGTGCAACTACGTAAAAAAATATCAAAAGCAGTGTATGTATTACGAAATTAAAGATGTCTATAAGTAAAAATTTATTAATCACTGCATATTTTATATACTTCCATTCTCATTTGACATATAGCATTTTATTATGAGGTAATTCTTCCAGAGCACAAATGTATTTTAATGGCAAATAAAAGCTACAAGAATACTAACAAGAATTCCAGAGAGAATTTTGTAGACTTTTTGTTTTTTCAAATATTATGAAATATTGACCATTTCCTCCATGTATATACTAAACTGCCTTATGTATGTATGTATAAAAAAACTGTGTAGATCAGTGCTTCTTTCAGAAACAATTTTCCGGGGGGCACTGCTGATATTATTCTATTTATTATTATATTATAGACGTATTATTTTGGTCTCCGGGGGTCACTCTTAGGGCTCCGGGGAGGGCAATACCCCCCAAAAAACAGGTCTGGAAGAAACACTGGTGTAGATTATGTTCTTGGAGTACTCTTTGCTCACACAATACTAGGTACAAAAATGAAATCGATCTTCCTTAAGTTAGACTGAGCAAAATCCAAAATAGTTATAGTAAAGGGCGGAAGTTGATTAAATGTCATATTTCCTCTGCTATCGCGGACACAATGCCCATCAAATACACATAGTATTACACTTCGTTTTAAAGTTAAAATGATAATTTTAAAGTGCATAATTTTGCACATTTTGCCAATTTTCATATTTTAGGTTATTTTTTTTTCCGATCTTAGATAATTTTCCTGTAATTTTATCAAAGTTTCAATGATTTTATTCGTCAGTTTTGGTAAGTTTCAGTATTTTTTCATTATCGCTTGTCACACTTTTAATTTGGATAATATACTCCAGACCTTTTCACCGAGGTAAACATATTTTCTCATAACATAGAAATCAGGAATAAAAAGGATCTGAACTACAGATATTAGTCTTTTTTTCCTATCTTACCAAGACAATGGTGATGTACTGCAGCCGTATGGAGGATGTGTGTGAAAAATATGGAATTATCATCTTCATTCAATATTTCCAACATTAATTATGTGTTTATTTTAAAAATAATTTCTGTACTTAAATTTGTTACATTTTTGACTACAATTGAGAGGAGTAACAAACTCTTCTGTTATATTTACAGTATATTTTTCATTACAATAAGAATAATAGGTAGATTTATTGAACTCTTTCTTCTATGTTTGTGTTAAAGGTGATTCGTTACTTTTTTAGGCTAAACTGCCGCAGATGGCGGCCCGGGATAAGACTCACATTAATCTGTTTTCAACGTTGTATTACAACTTATCTGTTTTTACTTTCATATATCTTACATACAATTATCTCTGTTTCATTTCTGGCCCTCACTATTCACTACTAATCACAAATATTTCTTACTTTCATGCTTCTTTTGCTCTTTCCTACATCCGTATGCATCAATATAAGTATTACTGCGCAAAATTAGTACGTTGGAACTATTAAGTGTTGCAAACTACATACTACTTATAAGTGACTAAAACAATGGGGCCGATTAAATATTGTGTCTTCCCGAGTGTGACATAATGTCATGTGGTATTTAGTCCACTTTGCACACACAATTTTATTGATAAAAAAAATGTTATTTACTTACGTTATGAAACATAGATGTGCGAGCGTCAGCGAACGAAGAGGACTAGAAGCCCCGCAGAGCTCGTTTTCTTCCACCTTGACCTCATGATAATACGATGTGACATTACGTCACGCTCGTGTGGTACAACTTCAATGTAAATCTAATCTCACCGTTCCCCACCATTACAGCAGCATACATATCCTAAGTTAGTTAATAACATAGTGGATTTGGAACAATGTCAGATTACGCTCTACTGGCTCCTTACTTTATATCGCATCAATCCGCGAACACATACAGTTCACAATTTAACTTATAATTATATTTCACAATTTAATTCTCCTTGATCACTCTACAGTGATGATCGTCTAAAGTCTGTTACTCTCATTTTTACATTCCGTCTGATTCTGTTCATTTCTCCGTAAATTTTGTATTTCGGGGCCGCCATCTACGGCAGTTAACCCTCTTATATATATATATATATATATATATATATATATATATATATATATATATATATATATATATATATATATATATATATATATATATATATATATATATGTGTGTGTGTGTGTGTGTGTGTGTGTGTGTGTTTTGATATTTGTTTGGCTTCTTTCTTTAACATTCTTATGAATTTCTTAGTTGAATTTTTACCTTTACACATGACAGGATTTGTTTTAGTTCCATTGCTTTTTAGAATATAAGAGAATCTCCAAACGTTATATATAGATATATATATAGTTGCATGAAAACCAGAGGAACGTAACTATTTTCACAGGTTTATAGGAGAGGAAAATAAGTGATTTCAAAAGAAAAATCTGAAAAATAATAAGATAGTAAAAATATTATTGAATAGTAATCAAGGCATTACAAAATGGATATCAACACTACACAAATGACAGGATAGCTAATTAAAATAGTAATGCAGTTTCGTGCTACACACTATTGAAATGAGATGTGCTACACATGGAATGAATGCTACACGTTCCTCTGACTCTGAGCAGATTGTTTTAAAGGAATTGTTCTTATGGACATACGTTTAGCAAATTATAATAGCCTTCAGTTTTCTTATTGCGAACTCTAACTAGAAACACTAAACATTGTCATCTAAATGTTAAAATAGCACCACTAAACACTAAAATAACATTTAATCATCATCATCATCATCACTACCACAGCGATGCTCGCGATGCAGAAATGGCGTGGGTCAAGGGAAACTTTACCCACGACCCACTGACCCACCACTTATTGTGACTCACGACTCACTTGACCTACTTTGACCCAGCATGATCCACTCTGACCCACCACCAACCATGATTCATACTGACCCACCAACCACTGAAACCCATCGTCATCAACTCTGACCCATGACCCACGCCCTCCTCTCCTGACTAAAGAGTTTACATCTGTATTAGAAAAGGCTGTGAAAGTATTACTTATCGCGGTTTGAATTTTTACGGTCAATCACTCAAGCATCACTCTGTTACAATACCAGTGGATCTGACCTTTACGATATAAAATGCTAAATTGTTTGTCATGGGCCAAATACGATTAATTTCAATTTAATTAACATATATAATTATTTCCTTGTTGAATTACAGGTACTTTTCAATGGAAAATGGATGAAATTTGGAAGTCTCAAAAATCAAGGTAAAGTAGGCCAGCGTAAAGACAAAAAAAAAAAAAAACTAAAATTTTTCATATAATTAATTAAGCATACCGTACAAACTTAAAATTTCCATGTAAGCTTACACTATAAATTGTATGTCTATTTTCTCTCAACTCTATGGCTTGATTGCCTTGTGCTCTGAACGCTCCATATAATAAACACAAGCTTCAGCAATTATTATAATAGAAAGCAGTTAAAATGCGAAATACTGTAGTTCTTGTTTCTCAATTCTATTTCAAATGTGACTGACCCGGACCACTAAACTTAGTTAGCCATTTAATAGGTAGATGATATTTCAGATCAGCATACGAAACTGAAGTATTCGTCAATAAATTCTCACCTTGACCACGATGGATATATTTACTTTATACAGTCTTAATCCAACTTATTCCAATGAGGATTAGGACATGATCCAAATACCCTTCGGTACTTCAAATATACTTAAGTATCACCAACTTTCAAACTAGGAGGTAAATAATTAAAAGTTTCAAGAAAATAGGCAAATGGATTATAAAACTCAGAAGATAGGATTATCAATAGTTTCCATATACCCTACGCTTAATAGAAACCAATTTAGGTATTCAACTGATTACAATTTCTAATCTATTCCATTTCTTATACATGGTGTAAACAAAGTGTGCGTGAGGGGTGATTCTACGTATAAAAACATCCAGAAAACTGTTTCTGTTCAGAGATAAAGAATGACTGGAATCATTGCTGACTTCTTTCGGATCGATTGCCGCATTAGTTCCCCGAAACACTGTCGTTGTTTTAGTAATAGTGCTTCAAACTAGAAGCAGTGTTCTTGATTTTGTTGCATGAGCTTTCCTGTTTCCTTTCATGCGTAGAAACACGTGAAATACAGCCACGTACTTTATTTACAGCCTGAATATTTTCCCATTACTTTTATACGAAACAGTCTTCAAGAATTTCAATAAAAGAGTCATTTTTGTAACACTTTTTAAATGACAGCAGTCAGACACATACCCAGAAATTCATTTCGAGGAGGGCTCAAGGCTTCTGCGGACGCCCAAATTCAGAATAAATTTTAAAATTATTAAAATTAGAATTTGCGATAAATTTTACACGTGTCGACAATTTTGCGTAATATTGTAGTACTGTTAAGCCTATATTTAAAAAAATATCGGAATTTTAAAGAAGAGGGGCTTGACAGCAGTATCAACCAAATGAAATTATGGTTAACCTAGTTTCGTAAGCTCTCTTACCTGTTCCTCCTAGTATTGTCTAATTGGATTAGTTGCCCTTCTTTTCCTCTTGTATCTAGGGTTGTCATCATCTGATGTTGATGATAAAGATTCCGGGCCAGAACTAGGTACATAATCATAACTTGAACATGAACTCAAATGATCTTCGTTTGCGATACTATTAAATTCAGTGTTCACCCGTTTTCTTAGCGTTATTCAATTCTGTTGTTGATGGTAACGATCCCGGATTAGCAATAGGCACATAATTATTACTCGAACAGGGGACGCGGTGGCTCAGTGGTAGAGCGTTCATCTCCGGTGCTTGGGGTCCCTGGTTCGATCCCAGCTCGCGCCGTATGGACTTTGTGGTGGACAAACACCGTGCTCGTGGGTTTTCTCGGGGTTCTTCCGTTTCCTCCCACTTTCTTCATTCCACCATTTCACTCATCTCTCATCATCCCCGTCTCCTTTAGCTTAACCGGCATAACCGTGAACTCTTCTTGCCCTCGAAGTAATTTTGTAATCATAAACGAATTGTGCGAGACGATGTGCTAGTTAGCAGTCACACTTCATTCGCTACCCTCTTGCTTTTGTCATTCTTCCTGAAGAGCTAAAAAAAACTACTAAAAATCAAAAGTCGGCAACAAAAGGCTGTCTAAAAATAACTTGCATTGTCGCGGGCTACTACTTAACAAAAATGTAATTTGCACATTTTGCTAGGGAGTAAAAAGTGAATCGACATTTCATTTTGCTTATGTAATAATTATTTAATATTTTATTTACTTCTTTTTAAAATAACGAAACAACAGTGTGCTTTCAGTATAAAAAATTACTTATCCCAACTTAAAGCAATGTATTTTTTACTGTTAAAACGTATTTTTGAAAATTCATCTGAGTTTTCGAGTCAGACAAACGTATGAGCCAATACGTCTCTTTGGTCCTGAAAATTGAATGACTTCTTTTGAGACAGAAGAACGTATTGGCTGTTACGCTCCTTTGGGTCTAAGATAAATTTGTAAATAAGAGATACGTTACTGTCTTTTAACGGCAAGGAGAAGGGCTAGAGTTACGTCGATTTGCCACCAAGTCTTTCAAAATTATATAGATATATAAAAAGAAAATGAAAATCCGATTTTTGGAGTTACGTCCCTCTGGTTCTCATATGGCGATATGTTTGTTTTCAGGATAACACTCTTTGCAACTCATGGCCTTATAGAATGAACATTCAAAATCAGCAAAAATCCCAAATAGTATTCTCATCGCGTATTGATAGTTCTTAAATGTAACATATGTATCTTCTTTCAATATTTCAATTTTAACTACTTCAATATTACAGTGCCTAGTTTTGAGAACTGGGTCCTGGGTCACAAGAAAAGTTTTTGAGCACCTCTCTTGTTGATGATGCTCTTTTGGCAGACTAACCATCTCTACTACTAATTTTCGTTCGTTTGCTATATCTTTTTTCACTACGGTGACCACGAAAGCATTTCCCTTGTGGAAATGTAGTAAAATAGTAAAGATATGTGGTGATCAATTGCTAATATGTACAGTAAATGGTACAAACAATGTAGATGATGTAGTGAGGTAAGATATTTTTAAGGCAAATTTTTTTGGTGCAGAAATTGTTATATTTACAGGTGACAAATATTCAGTGTGTACAATTAAAAGTGGGAGAAATGTACATTGGACAATAGAATGATGATCTTTCAAAAAACTGGAATCCAATTTTTGAAAATAAATATAAACCTTTATTTTCTTTATCAGCAACATAGCTTTTAAACATGCAATTAGCTGCAGGTTCCTAGATCGTTAAGAATTTAGATAATCCAAATAATATTCTAAAATAAGATCTTAATATCAATAATGAACATCTTTAAATTGCACTTACGTCACTATATTTCCTATTAAACAAAGATTCCCTTCAGAGTTTAGAACTGGTCTCCAATTTCTCAAAATTTTCTCAGTTTCTTTTCCAGCCTATTTAAAAGAAGCAAAATTTAGAGTAAGGAGTTTTCAGCCGAATACAGGCTTATGAAATAAATTGAAACTAATACACAGTAATCCCTAAATTGAGGAAGAATTTACCAAGACATAAAAGTAATTTCTGCTTACGTCGGAACTGTACAGTGCAGTTAACATCTGCATTCTTTTAGATTGTAATCGGCCATTATAGCGAGATTTTTGTCCACACTATATACGAAAATTATTCTGGCACCAGAGTCCTCCATATGGGAAGACAAGCCTGAAAAATGTCGGCGGGGGCGTGGAAAAGAATAAAGCTTTCTTCACTTAATAGTAATTTTTTCAAATTTGAAATCTAGAGATTAAATTAAATATGAATAGATTTATAAAATGCGGAGTTATCGAATTTCCGAACAACCTTTTGCCGACAAAAATAAAGTTTAGTCCATTGACAATATAGAAATTTACGGAATTTTTAATTGTTACTTAAATTAGGGAAGGTACTCAGGTGATACACGCCAATTTTAATGAAACTTCTACAATAGAAACTACAGACAAAATAAAGAGGCTTGTATTTTGTTATATCGGTAACCATGGAGTTTAATGGGGCAAATCCCCCTCCAACTTTAATATTGCACTCTTTTTTATGACAGCGAAAACTACACAAATACATTTTAGATTTTAATAAAACTTATACAGAGGACACTAGAGACAAAATAAAGAGACCTATACTTTGTTATATCTGCAACCGTGTGGCTTAAATGCAAAAGTGTAGAGGGAAAGGAACACAGAAGTTATATTTATTTAATTCTGAGGTTAATATTGCAGGTCGTACACTTTTTACATGGCTGAAGAGATTAATGTATACATACGTGTTATCAAGAATGTGTGACACAAGTGGTTTAGCCATAATATAAGTGTGTGGTTAGCAACTGATAAAGTGTCAATAACTGTCATATCGCGAGAGTCACTTCACACCATTATATAAATAAATCTGACAACAGTTGTATTCATAACATGAAAACCCATTCTTCTTGATTGTAAATGAACATTAACTTACATAATAGCGATCACTTGAAACAATCAAGAGATTCCAAACCAAAAGCAAACATATACTTGGACGTCCTTACATTCAATATAAATTCGGATCCGGCCTTCAACACAAACAATTAGTTGTATTGGGCCAATTGCATATATTGGTAACATGGGCATCAATTCAGCTAATGTTATAGGACTAGTGTTGGTGTATTTTGACAGTATAATGGATTTGCAGAAAACTCGTATCACAAGTGCTAAAACTCACTCGCCAATCACTTCCACAACATGACACCCGAAGATACGAAAGGGTCTCTGCTAACGTATGAAGAAGTTCTCACAGTTAATTTTGATGGAGCTGATGATATCCAAGAGGCATACACTATTCAAGGCTCTGGAGAACTTTACGAACAATAATATGATCATGACAATGGAATGAAAGATATTGGGGCCTGTAGTGAAGGGAAGGAACCAGTAAACTTGGAATGCAAACGCAGGACTGTCAATTACTAGAAGAATGGAAAACATAAGTTATTGTCGTTGAGTAATGTCATGACAAAGTGCAAGAGGATTAAGTCGACAAGTCAGTTATACTGCTCAAAGAAACATATTGCTTCTGATGGTACAGAGAGAGACAATCTGTGTGAAGTGTCGAGTGTGTTGTGCTTCTATCATTCAAAACTTCCCTTACTGTACATATATCCAGGTTCAAGACGTTGACCTCCAAGCTTGGGTTCTACAAGCAAGTCGGGGAAATAATCTCTTAACGTTCACTGAATCCAGAAAGTGGTTAATGACATTTAATGTGCCCACAACGTTATTTCGCAAAAGGTGACGCAGTTAATTATGATGGCGTGTCTGGAACAAAGTACAAAAGGCAAAGCAACAATTGCAAACTTCATTCAACTAGCACAGAGAAACATTGCTAATATTGGAGCAGAACACGTCTATATTTCGGATCAAGAGTGGATTTCGATTGGAGATGCATAGCAAGAACTTGAGCTCTCTGTAAATCAAAACATATGAAATATGTGGTGCAATCAGTAGGTTCTACAACACAGTTACACAATTCAACGAATTGTTTCTGCAAGCAGTGAGTTATTTTCACCCTCATTCATTGTTCTTCAGGGACTTTGGACCACCAATGAAAGAAACAATGTTCCGTCCTCCAAACGTATATTTTGCTGTACCACGTTCAGGGAAGTTACCTAGAAATATTTACGCATATGGCTACAGAATGTATATTTCCCTAACACGAACAGCTCCTACTAGATTCTTGTGAGAGGGATGTGCGAGAACTCACATCAGAGGAAATAACCACAGCTAACACAGCTAACGATACCAAAAGGACTCATGAGTCACTTACAATCTTTAGATGTGTACGGTTTCCATTGTGGGAACAGTTTGTATGTAGATTGTCATTGTGCTGATGGACGGATGCGATATTAAATTGCATGCGCGTAGTGACATTATCAAATCACAGTCACTTGTGAATAATGAATTTTCTTCTCCACGATTTCAAAGTGTATTTCAACATGAGTAGTACAAATCAGGGCACGCTGTACATCAGCCACCATCATTATTTCAACAAAAACGAAAGAGTAACATGTGGCATATGTAGTAAATTGCAGTCACAAGGTGCGGTTGGTGCAGCGCTCATTGTGTTTACAAACTTTTTTTTTTTTTCACGAGTATCATTATTGTGTCAATTTCATTCAATAAATCATGGATAATGTTCACAAAGTGTGGAATTGTTTCGTCGTGTAGTTGGCAGGTGTTTTGCCCCTTAAACTCTACGGTTGTCGATATAACAAAATATGGGTCTATGCATTTTGTCTCTAATGTCCACTGTTAAGTTTCAATAAGATCGCCGTGTATTACCTAAGTACCTTCCCTTGTAAGCAATGTTTATAAAAATCAGAGACGTTAACAATAAGGGACAGAAATCTATGAGCGGAGATATATGAATACGGTGCTCACAATAGAAAGATGCAGAGAACAAGTATAAAGTAAGAAAGGTTACTTAAAAGAAGAAGAAACAGGTTCAGACCTGATAAACTTCAATGGTTTTCATAAAAGAAATTAGATACTGAACTGAAAATAAAATTAATTCAAATACCTGCGTTCTTTTTCTTCTCAACATTCTACAAGTAGATGCAGCTCCTGGCGTTACAGGCTTTCCTGCTGGATTTTGTTTCTGATTAGTTAATAGTCTGACTCTCGACTTCAACGGTTTAACTGCGGGAGCAGGTTTTGGAATTGAATTGGTTTCGACCTTACCTGCAAGATAATTTTTAAAAAGTACTGTAAGCATTTGGAGTTAAAAACTCCTTCGCATACTGTAAGCATTTGGAGTTAAAAACTCCTTCACATCATGTAAGTAACAAAACCATCATTCATTACCCTATTTGTCCAACAATTTAATTTTTACAACTATAAACTTTTGGGGCAAAATTCTCTCTTTACAACTTTCTCCCCTACTCTGTGTTTGTCGCTGATGAAAATACAACTCTCAATATTTCATGCGAGTTTCAAATCAATCCAGTAGTTAGGGCTCGAGATAAAACATATTATCCCGAAGTGCAGGCTTTACTTCATTTTTGACAGTGACAGAAGTACGTTTCTCACTGTTATGGCCACAGATGTCCAAGATTAAATAAGGAGTGTTCCAAAAGTCCATGTCATTAGGAAGAAAAATTAATAATAAAGGAACACTTATTATATTTTCAGAAACCAGGTTTATTGGCTATTTCTATACATAATCGTCGTTCACCTACACACAGTTTTGTAGTTTGCAGATTCACTTAAAAAGAAAATAGTTCTGAAAATCAGAAGGTGTTACATTTTGCAGTTTGGAATGGGCTGCATTGATCATTGATCGTTGTAACATTTGCCAAGCACGTTGACTTTCATCTACGGCAAAAACTGCTTTGCTGTTTTGTGAGAGCGTCCAATTTGGAAAAAAAAACACGTTTCATTACCCATGACCAGCTTGGTTAAATTCAGGCTTTCATCCCCATGCCTGGTCGTAAAGTTCCTGTAGAAATCTTGCGCGAATTGGAGATGACGTCTTCTCTTTTGTTTTCATAGCATGTCTCACTCACCTTGATGATTTATTCATATAGTGCAATTCTATTATAAGAATTCTGTACACACTTGTTTTCGAGATCTTCTTTCGCTCAACTAAGAGTTTAAGGTTAATGATTCTTCAGCCACGATTTTGGCGAACGGCGTCCACATTTGATGTCGAGGTTCGGCGCTGTCGTTCCTGTGCTTCATCCGTTGTGATACAATTTCCGAACCATTTTTGTACAGTTCTTTGGGATGGTGCATGCTCACTCAGATGACGCTGAAAGTTTGGGCTGCTGATATGCTACTATGAAAATGGTACTTCATCTACACTTGCTTCTCTTCGTTGAAAAAATTAACTCGTGGACGCATGTCCTCCTTCTTCAGTTGGTTACTCATCTTTTTGATTACTTAAAAACATACAATCTGGAACTGTAATTAGTGACAATCCTACTAATTTTGACTTAATGTACATCAAAATCTTAATATTGCACGTACCTTTAGAACTAGGGTTCCTAGATCATACGTTTTTCCCGTAAGTTATATGTGTTTCTGGTTTGTTTTACGTTACACGTTTTTATTTTTCTCGTAATTTTTTTTCTGATTTTTCAAATAAAAAC
Organism: Thermobia domestica; assembly: GCF_964235325.1. Lineage (NCBI taxonomy): Eukaryota > Metazoa > Arthropoda > Insecta > Zygentoma > Lepismatidae > Thermobia > Thermobia domestica. Next base: position 284,259,104 of record NC_137454.1, on the reverse strand, counting down.
AAATACTTTGTCAACACTATCTCGATTATATCGCAGTTTCAATCGATAGTGAAATACTAATGTCAGAAACAGAAGCTACTATGAGCTGACAGAAACAGAACAAGTGGCTGTGAACAGGAGCTTTTGAACGTATAAAAAAATACGCAAGTCTTCATTAAAATACAATTAAAACGAAACAGACTTATGAATATACCTAGTTGGTTGGATTTGAATTTAGCGTCCCTCTCAGCCTGAGGTTATATGAGACAAGGACCAGCAGCTTAACCTCAGTTCCAAACCTCATCAGCTCCTGCCGAAATTGTATTATACTTTTGTTTGTGTTTTACGTATTGCAATTATTTTAAATCAAACCGCCCCATTTTCCACTTAAATTTGTTGTTTGCTATATGTATATTTTAAATATCATATATTTTCCATTCTCATTTTCTCTCTCTCTCTCTCTCTCTCTCTCTCTAAAAATCTTAAAATCTTGTGTTTCCCTCTCTGAAAAATCTGGAGAGACTGTTTGGAACTCTCCTCGACGAGGTAAAAGAAAAAAGAAGAAAGCTGAGAGGAGTGATGGAAAAAAGAGGAGTGATTTGCAAGATCAAGCGTAGTGAATATAACAGTTGTATATTGGTCAAACGGGGGGTTGGACTAAAAGAACGGTTAAACAACATAAGGATGATGCAAGACTAAAAAGAGAAGGAAATATCATTTTTAAACACGTAAGAGACACGGGACATAATATTAATTGGTTTGAGATTGAAGTGTTAGGACTGAAACAAAGGACGTTAATAAGAAAAGAAAGGAGAGAAGATTTATTGAAACAGAACAGAGCTGTTTTATGAATTGGAATGCAGGACTTAAAACTGACGAACACTGGGACAAATTATTGGAGAAACTTAATTTGTAGCTTGTTTTTCTGCCGAACTAGGGAGAGAGAGAGAAATTTATGGTGTTTAGTTTCACTTTTGTCGACTTTTATTATGATTAGCTGAGCCCGTTCTGACCAGTCAATCAACTTTCAGAACTAGTTTCGATGGTCATGTTATATTTAGATGCAACTCCCTCTTGTTTGTTACAGTGTCTGATAAAGCCAATATGTTCAGTTAGTTGGCGAAACTGTTGCGCATTTATTATTTTAAATAGACGTTGGTTTGTTCAGTGAATTGTGTTTCTAGTTTGAGATATATCTATCTTATTTTAACAATTGCAAGCCCCACTCTTCTACTTGCCTTTTTCCTTCCCTTGTGGGGGATATCAAAAAACGCTCAAACACGTCTTTAATTATTTTAAATGAAAAATCAAAATTGTAACCCAGCCGTTTTCCTTTGCTTCTACGGCAATATATTGTATATATAAACTGTTAAACACAAGTCTTATTTATTTTAAATGAGAACTACAAATAATCTCTATTTATTTTAAATGAGATTCCGACATATGTACATCTTATTACAATAACTGTAATTCCCACCCGTTTTCCTTCTCACCCCTTTTCTTCCCTTCTACAGGGTGTCCAAGATACAATGCAACCTGGAATTTGAGATAGTAGAACTTTTGAACCTGAAGCGATACACAAATAATGGTTATACCAAAATGAAGCTTTGTACATGTATATATTTTTAATCTAGGAAGCAATGATTGACGTACACTAGGAACCACACAGTGTTGCCAGATGTAACCGAAGGTATAGATTTTTTTTTTTTTTTTTGCAATACATGTAAATTGACTCATAACTCATGCTTATGGATGTTCTGTCGTTAATTTTCAGTTTGTTTAGTTGGAGTAGCTTGGAAACTATGAAGCAGAAAAAAGAATTTTTCATTTCCACCCATAACTAATCGGATGAGACCTATGTAAGGGGGGACTAGGAAAATCGTAGTTTTCATAAATTAACACTCTGAATTGGCAACCCTGCTGATGTTTCAGTGCATCAAAAGGTGTGTTAAGGATCTGTCTACATTATGCAATTCCTGAAAACAACGAAAAATAAACTTTGAAATTATCATGATAAAACTTTTACTTACATGCACCCGGTAACACTGCTACTATCACGAAACGGGTTATCAGCTCTACAGCTATGCTGGAAGTGCCCCCTGTTTTGATTCAAACACTGGTTCACACATTTCACCTGGTTGGCAGCAACTTTACGAAGAGTAGAAGTGTTAATGTTCTCAATGGCACTGCGAGTGTCCGTTTCCAGGTCTTGTATAGTTCGAGAATTGTTCTTGTGTACCTCTTGCTTTAAGTAGCCCCATAGAAATGAATAGCAGTGTTGCCGGGTGCATGTAAGTGAAAGTTTTATCATGATAATTTCAAAGTTTCTTTTTCGTCGTTTTCAGGAATTGCATAGTGTAGACAGACCCTTAAGAAACCTTTTGATGCACTGAAACATCAGCAGGGTTGCCAATTCAGAGTATTAATTTATGAATACTACCATTTCCCTAGTTCCCTCTTGCAGAGGCCTCATCCAATTAGTTATCGGTGGAAATGAAAATTCTTTTTTCTGCTCCATAGTTTCCAAGCTACTCCAACTAAACAAACTGAAAACTAATGACAGAACATCCATACGTATGAGTTATGAGTCAATTTACATGTTTTGCAAAAGAATTGATCTACATCTGGCAACACTGTGTGGTTCCTAATGTACTTCAATCGTTGCTTCCTAGATTAAAAATATATGCATGAACAAAGCTTCATTCTGGTATAACCATTATTTGTATATCGCTTCAGGTTCAAGAGTTCTACTATCCCAAACTCTGGGTTGCATTGTATATTGGACACCCTGTAGATTAAATATTTTAAAAAAATACGCTGAAAGACATGTTTAATTGCTTTAAATGATAAGTCCGTATACCAAATTTAATGTCTTTAACCTTCAGAGATTCCGAGATATGGACATTTTAAGATAATAATTGCCACCCCTTTTTCCTTCCTTTCCCGTCGAATTTTCACAAATTCTTCCTTAGTGGGAACTTAAATCACAAATTCTATGCATTGTTCTAATTTCAAGTTTCTAGCTTAAGCGCTTTGGCTGGGCGTTGATCAATCAATCAGTCAGTCAGAACTTCCTTTTTTACTTAGATATGCTTACTTTATTTTATTATTTAATTACAGTACGTTTATGAACAAGCACACTCAATTATTAATTATTAACTTTATTTTTTACTATATTCTTTTTATAGCTACTTTGACCGTCATTAGCTCAATACCATGAGCCCTTGGAAGTAACGAATCTGTAAACAAGAAGGCTCGTAATCAAGCAATAAGATGAAGACACTTGATTCTAAGATGCTGCAAGATATTAACCGTTCAGCAAATATTAGAATTTCGTGTGTGCTGAGGTTCATGTTGTCATGATTAAGCTACAGCAAAACATGAAAATACGAGAAATCCTGCTTGGTTCGGATGACTTTGAGAACTGCATGATTATAATTACAGCTGTCACTGTGTAAAAAAATCAAATAGCTGAAACTAATTATCAGTTCTACCTTTTTGTATAGATTTTAGAAATCCTTTTTAGTCTATATTGATAATAACCCAATTCTTCTTAAATTCATGACATATTTCAAAATATTTCTGAAAATTCAATTCTGAAATATTTCAAATGATTTATTTATTCAATAAGGATGTTGTGGTGTAATATTACAGTAACAGACTTTGGCCAAGTCGACTATTGCACTAGTGACAAAGTTTAAAAAAATTGTATTATGTTACACTAAATATCTTTAGTCACGACCCAAGTCGCAATCAAAATGACGCGAGAATAAGCTCGAGTCGGCCTGCACTAAATGATATATTGCCACAAAGTAAATAAGTTGAAGATAATAAATACATTGACGATAATAAATACAGGTATGTCCACACATTACAAAAATTAAGTACAAAAGAAAATGATTCTTAAATACCACTTGTATTAAATAAAATAATTGCACGAAATGGGAGTTGGAAATAGTCCATCCAATCCGGACACAATATTATCTCCAACTCTTATAATTTGTTATATAGCTTCTTTTTCTTTTACAGCTAAAATCACATAGTGCAGTACAGAGCGTGTTCCTTGTCACCAATTATCAAATCAGAACATGTATCAAGAACAACTTTTTTTAAAAAAAAAATAAAACGATCATGTAAACAGGTAAAAAAGAGAAAAAATGAAACAAAAGAGCACCAAAGTCATATTAAAATTAATAAAATGAAAATGTTAGTCATAGTTGTAATGGCGCCGAAAGCGGTGCATTATATATATTTGGTGAATACTTATCTTGATACATTCTTGTGACATTTAAACTAACGGACGAAATACATGCTGAAATTTATACCATGCAAATATCGCCAAAAGGACACAGTTTGACATACTCTACAATACCACAAGGGTGACAGTGTTTTCAACATTAAATAGTTGTATTTTTTTTTTCAAATGGCATTGCGTCATGTTACTACACATTTCAAAACTACATGTTAAATGAAAACATACAATGTTACATTTATTATTCAGTATTGTAAACTAAGAATTCTACAGTATTACAAACATTTAAAATTTTAATGGTCTTTGCAGCAGTAATAACATTTTCAGATACTGTAGCGTCAATGAAACAGATGGGGCAATGTACATTCGAAATATAATACTTTAGTGTATAATACTGCTGTAACGCTATGAGTTATCTATGATTAACATGATTTAGGGTCGTTTGCGAGAGGTATCGTAGTCATAGCAATAACCAACTTTTTCGTAGAAATCTAGATATCGATAATTCCTACATCAATATTCATAAACATTCTGTTTATGGTGAAATAAGAAGACCTATGTTTCGGAGAATGATATTAACGCGGTTAAGTTTTCTTTATTCGTGTCTGTAGAAATGTTCCAAGTACTGTAACATGACTGGGCATGACAAATATGAAGTAAGTACACCTTATTTTTATGTTGCAGACTTCCAGATGGCTATATAATTCAAGTACTGTAGAAGACGCAGTTCAGTATTCGTAACTATAATTCTAATGTTCAGGTCGGATAAATGGTTGGATACAGAGTCCTTCTCTTACTATAGTCTAACGTCGCAATAGCACGACGTTAGATGATCCAAGTCGCATTATGTTAATGACGCATTATGTTAGATGATCCAAGTCGTTTTTCTTCTTCTCTATGCTGAGTTACTCGTAGTGAAAACAGTAGGTACGTATACCTACAGGAATCTATTTCTATCATCGTGTTTTTCAATGCATGAACTCACACCATGACGTTGTGTAAGTAAGGTAGTTGATTCTAGTACGTGGAAACAATTTTAAAGACAGAATTACAAAGCACATTTTACAGATAAAGAATTCTTAAGTTAATCATAAATTATATCCAAAGTTTCCTTTCACCATCCTTTGCAAATCATTTTGAAGAGTAGTGAAGTAAGAGTACAATCACAGACACAAGTTGAAAAAATGAGTTTAACGTAATCCGTGACAATACTATGATTATGATATGACGGATTTCGAATGAAAGGGAACAAAGTTACAAGGGATTGAAAATGTGATTTTCTTTCAAAAGCCTCTATTTTGAAAAACTGCTTAGATACGTACCTCATCCAGTTGCATAAATGGTTTCCAATAGATTTAAAAATCACAATGCCGTTTACAGCTATTTGATATTTCAATCCATTCTGGAGATATGATAAAAACTGTTAGTTTTCAACACTAGTTAAGATTATGCAATTCCGAGAATTTATTGTAATTACGTACGCCTGCAAAAAGGGATTATTGTAATGCTATTGAAAGAAAATAAATCAAAAATGGTTCTAAAAGTTCCTTACAATAAAAGCCATTTTAAGCAATATATCAAATTTTACCATTTTTCATATCTCTTGAATGGTTTGAGATATCAAATTGCTGTAAACGGTATTATGATCTTTATGTCTATTGAAAACCATGTACTAATTCGACTTTTTTTGGGTTAAAATAATGTCCTTTGAAGAAAGTCAAACTTTCAATTCCTTGTAACTGTTTCCACTTGCTCGAAATACGTCGTAGGATGACCATAGTATTTGACACTATGGTACTTTGCATGTGAGTTACCTCGTCCATCTCACTTACGTTATTATTATTATTGTAAACCCTCCAAATTTTGCTGTTTTTCGATGTTTGTGATACTGTAGCATTATTAGTTTGCAACACTGAATAATTAGTGTGGAACTATAAGTTTGCTTAACATGTAGATTTGAAATATGCAAAAACTTAACAAAGTGCCATTTGTGAAAAATATAACTTTATGTTGGGTTCGCAACAATGTTAACCTTGTCGTATCATAAAGTATGTCAAACAATGTCTTCCTGCCGATATTTGCACGGTACATAATTTCATCGTTTTCTGTCCATTAGGTTAAACGTTCCAAGGGTATAAATCATTGTAGCCAAATAAGTAGCATTACGAAGTAATAAAATATATTATTTTAAAGAGTAAACTTGTAAGATTTTTTTTTTCCCAACTGCACTCACGTTACCAACACTATATGGGAACCATGTGTTACCCGACAAATATCCACGCGTTAATCGAACTCTTGCAACACACGGCCCAACATTTTTTTTTAAAAAAAGTTCTGCAATCTCACCTGGAAGAAAAGGAACATTGGTCCTTTAAATAATGCCATAAAAAATCACAAGGGTTGATATCTGGTGACCTAGAAGACCAGTTTAGTACACATTGGTCGCTTACTCCGTTACAACCAATCCTCCGATTCTTCGTTCTTCGTTCAGATATGCCCTAATATCACGGTAAAAATGTGGAGGGGCCCACTTAACTGAAGGATAAACTTCTCTGATTCAGTGTGCAAAAACGACATTAATCAATTCTGCAACGTGTGAAAGATGCACTCTCCCATTACAGTCTGTTCTTCAAAGAAGAAAGGTCCATATGGTTTCTTGAAAGACTTGGCACACAAAAAAAAAAAAAAAAAAAAAAAAAAAAAATGTCCTTTGCAGAATTTCGCTTGTATTCAACAATATTACACGGATTTTCTGTTCCACAAATTCTACAATTGTGCCTGTTTACTTTCCCAATTTTATGAAATACTGAAAATGGAAATGGAAATGAAAATTTAAATTCCAAAAAGCATCATCTTTGACCTGTAATGCACAGTAAAACTGGAATTACTGGTCTTTGTTTTTAGGATTTAACTTTTGCACTAACTGTGGTATGTATGATTTCATGTTTAACTTATGCAAAATACGACACACAGTAGTTGACATTTTCAACTCACGTGAAGGTCTAAGTATAGATTTTATAAGACTCCTTGTGAAAACTTCTCTCACTTGTTCAATGCCATTTGCTCTCGCACATGGCAGACCCACTTCTCTTCTTGACACAAAAACATACAGTTTCAACAAACTTTAAATGCCAATTGTAGACTGCCTTCTTGGCTGGTGCTGCTTTCCCGTACTTCATCCTAAATTTTTATTGGACATCCGTTGCACTCTTTGTTTTGTCAAATTCTAACACGCAGCCAGCAGAAAGCCTTCTCAGCTCCAGAAACCGCAATCTTGATTATGACCACCAAGCTACGATATTTGGAACTACACGTAACATCTGCAATTAGAAAAGAACTTACAACTTGACTCTTTGAAATGATGTACGTTGTTACTTCCTAATGGTACTCGTTTTGGCTACAATATTTTTTAAAAGTATTCCCGGACTTTTGTCTAAACATATAAATTACAGGAATATACAAATTATACCTGTGTCATTGCCATCTAAAACTCGATTTGCCTCAACCATAACATTCGAAGCCATGCCTTCACATGTTTCAACAGTCTCCATCATATTATGGTCGACTTCATCCGCTACAGTGAAATTTTCATTCAAAGTTCTACAAGGTTCTGCTTCGTTGTTGTTCAGGCTGGTAGTAGTACTATTGGATGAAATGTCCAACATCTCCTCAACTGGAAAATGTTAAGTGATTATCAAACAGTACACAAGCAAAAAGAAATAAAAACTAAATAAGTAAACGTAAGGAAAAGTGTAACTGCACATTATGAACGTGTTAAAATATCAAACAATACTTTCGATAAAGTGAATATTTCCAAATATCTAGGATCAATATTAACAGACAAAAACCATATTCATGAAGAAATTAAATGTCCACTAGAAGTTGGGAATTTGAAGCTTAGAATATATAAAACATTAATCATGCCTATTGTGCTGTATGATTGCGAAACATGGTCGCTTACTCTGAGGAAAGAACACAGACTGAAAGTGTTTGAGAACAAGATCCTAAGACGAATATTCGGACCCAAGAAAAACGGAAATGGGGAATGGCGGAAACTTCATTACGAGAAACTACATAATGTATATTGTTTACGAAACATTGTTATAGTTATCAAATCTAAAAAGCTTAGGTGGGCAGGTCATGTAGCCAGAATGGAAGAAGGTAGGAAAGCTTTCAAAGTTTTAACGAGAAATTTAATCGAAAAATGACCATTAGGAAGACCTAGGCGCAGATGGTAGGATAATATGAAGGTAGATTTCGCAGAAATAGGAATACAAAGTAGAAATTGGACCCAGTTGGCTAAGGATAGCAGTTAATGGAGAGCTTTTGTGGACGTGGCATTGAACCTCCGGGTTCCATAGGCCATAGAATTATTTTCGTTAGTTACTTAAGGAAAAGGTAGCACTCAATTTGATATCTTTTGAATAACCTCAGAGCGAATAAATCGATTTGGGCACAGTCTTAAGCTTAAAAACAAAGTACGATCTTTTGTAAGTGAGGAAAAGAATGATCAAATCTACTGATATATTCTAGTAATAAACGAAACAACCTTTAAGTATTGTGTATAGAAATAGAACTACAATCAAAACTATCACCATCATTTCGTGTTTCTCCATGGACCAAGAGAAGATTAAAAAATGAAAGAAAGAAATATATAATAAACAAATAAATAAATAAATAAAATGATTCTTTAAAACTAAGAGTATGACTATTGTTTTGAAAATAAGTTTTTTTTGGACAAAGATAATATTTTTTTTCGTGATGAATATTTTTTGTATTATCCTCCGTAGTCTTACATTTCACAATTAATTGCGTAGCTTATCCACATTAGATAATTTCTGTTTGATTCTAGCAAGCAAGAACGTACGCAGGAATTTATTTCGGGAAGTCCAAAACTCTCGGAAAGGCAAACTTAATATAAAGATAAATTTAAATAATTAATACTTTTCTGACCAGAGTATATACTTGTTTATTAAAATTAAAATAAATCGTAACTGTTTCGGTAACTTAATGTTACCTTCATCAGACGTAACCTACCAGAAATATCTTCATAACATTAAACTAATATTGTTGTATACTTTTAATTTTCATTTTATAATATTAAATTTTTATCATGTAACAATCAGGTATTGTTATAGTTTACTGTTTCATTTTCAATTTTTAGTGTACGTATTTTAATATAATCATTATTTATTTCACTTTTCTCTTGTTATTATGAATAAAGGATAAATTATATTAAAATTTGTAAACTCATCCCTAAAATTAGACTAAAATTCACAGAAAAGTCGAAATTTCGGGGGGACCCCCAGGATCCAGCTCCTGCATAGTCCCTGCTAGTAAGATCTACTAATATGATCTGTTTAGTGTTTTCTGTTTGCTGTAATCAGTAGCATAGCAAGGATTTGCACGCTGTTTGTTAACATTTCAACACCAAGCAATGATGGGAAATGTATCCAAACTAGGTTTATTCGCTATTCTGTGGTCGGCACGGTATGACACAGGAACGGTTACAATATCAGCAGGATGGTGAACGCATATGCTATGCAAAGCCTTGGATCAGTGCACAACTAGTACTAAGTACGGGCAATTTATGCAGTGCTCAGGTAGTGGAGAATAGACAACTGAACTGTAAACGTAAAATAAAGTTTTTTTTCCCCTGCCTTTCTTAAGTAAATAAATATTTTGGTTACTGTTATAGCAGTTTTTAAGATTCTGTGACGATGAACGAATGTCTCCATTAAATATGACAATTCGATTGTTATGAAAATGTTATATATTGTCTCATACAGCCCTTAACGCTAGTAAGTCCTCTGTGATTGGCCCACTCCCTGTTCCAACTTGCACATGTCTGGTATAAATATATAGATTGGTTATTGTTATAATTCTAAGACTGATAAACGAAAGTCTAGAATGAGCTAAGTTGTCTACATTTGAAATAATTCTGATAATCCGCATGATCAGCTTACAGGAAGGCGGCATTTCGTACCGTACAGAGCATTCTACCATGACACTGATGCGTGAGTGGAAGTAATGAAGCAGTACACACCGACACTTGAGCAACAGAGCGTGCAACTTGACCATAACATGAAATGACACAACTCTCGTTCATATGATCGTGATGGACTGCACAGCGTTAACTCGACGCTAGATCATGATAGCGGGTGTGTACTTATCTATATCGACACTTCCATGGTATCTGCTTAGACTTTCTGTTCCCGGAAACATTGCTACATGCTTGTCGCCATGGAAGTCGGGATGTTTTAAAGTCCCAACAGAACCAAGTCAGGACACGGGACATTTTCTCCAAAATCGGGACTGTGCCGGCAAAAAAGTTTAAACACGTAGCAACCATAATTCTGACAAATACGCATGCTTATGCTCTCTTCTGTCGTAAAAACTTTATAATAATGTGAAGTATTATGTTGTTTCGTTCCAGAAACAACAATGGTACAATGTATTGAATGTTACAGCATTACGTGTAAACACATCACGTAAACAATTGATACATTTTTTGATTGATTTTATGTTTATTTTATTGTTTATAATTACATCTACTTAACAGGAGCAGGAAGGAGTTATAGTGTGAAACCTGAACCACACTCAGACTCTAAGCTTGCACCTGAGAATTGTATACCTCCTTCTCCCAAAATCTTGCTTGCAATAATCATTTACGTAAACTAATTTCCTTCCTGTTATTTGTAGTTGAACACAGAGTGCACTATTGAACAATTAAAAAAAGAATGTGAAAAAGTGAAAGAAAAAGTGAATATATATATATATATATATATATATATATATATATATATATATATATATATATATATAAAAGATGTAAAGAGAAACGTGAGTATTAGCAAAATGTTTAATTTGGTTGTTAGTTGTCACTTGTTATTTTGGTTACATTCCTTTTACCTATCTATATATATAAAAATAAAAGTGACTTCCGATCTCGATCAAATGTTCAACATAGATGAGGTAGGGTGTATTTTACCATTTCACTTTGACGGTGCAACTTATGGGAGAGGGAGGGAGAGATGTTTAAAAATGATGCCGTTTAAAATCAATTTCAGCAGCACCGTAACTTGAGGTGGGGGAAGGGGGGATATTTAAAAATGATCGAAAAATAACTGATATTAGTGTCGAAAGCACAGTTTTCGTGGTCGCCGAGATGAACAGTGACAGTTCCAATGCCGTTTAAATCCAAATTCAGTCCAGTAACTTGAGGGGAGGGAAGATATTTAAAAATAATCGAAAATGACCGATATTAGTGTCGAATTCATAGTTTTCGGTATCGCTGAGATGAACAGTAACACTTCCGATGCTATTTAAATCCAGATTCATCCCCACAACTTGAGAGAGGAGGAGGAGAAAGATACAAATATAAAAGTGATCGAAGATGATCGATATTAGTGTCAAATTCATAGTTTTCGGGATCGCTGAGATGAACACTGACATTTCTGACGCCGTTTAAATCCGAATTCTGTCCCGCACCTTGGGAGGGGGAGGGGGGTTAAAATGATCGAAAATGATCATTTTAAATCCAAATTCAGCCTTTTATATTCAAAATGAAAGATATTCTCTCCGTGCGAAGAACGGGTATTCTACTAGTTAATATAAAAATGAAAGCCATCTTGTTTGTGATCGAATCACAGGAAAACGGCTAAACCGATTAAAATGATTGTTTGAGTAGAATTATGACCTACCGCGAACTGGATTTTTAACATGTTACTTTTAATTAAAATGATATCCAAAGAGGGGAGCGGATTCATAATTTATGCGAGAAGTTAAATATCTCACTAATCCCTCAAGCTAGAAACATTAAACTCAGTGTATAAACATATTCCAGAGATTTTAAAAATTTTCGGTTTTAGGAAGAACATGGAGGAATTAGCTGAGGTTCACTGGAGCAGGTGGTTTTATCAAATAGAAAATTTGTAGGTAAAATATGATATGAAACATTTTTCGTGAAGGAATAAGATTGTGAATAGAAGTAACTTCTCTCAGTGTATAGCAATAAAACAATTTTAAATGGTAGTGAAATTTGTCAAAATTTGGTAGAAGCAACCTGAAAGGTCTAACCTAACCTGAAATTGTAAGAAGTTTGTTAAAATTAGGTAAGCAGTAAAACAGTTTTGAAGGTAAGAATCATTACGAGTATTTTGGAAGCTCTAAGCTAACCTGAAAATGCAAATAATCTGTTAAAATTTGACAGAACCAACCTGAAAGCTGTAACCTAACCTTAGAAACTAAGAAATGTGTCAAAATTTGCTAGAACCGTCTGCTCGATTAATGACCTTATCTGAAATGACTATTCTTCGCACGGGAGAAGAAAATATCTGAATAGTGGTGCGTGATCGTTGAAAAAGTGCGTTCTAGCACCGCTGTTCCCCAGTGTTCGTAGTTTGAGGGGAATTTAGCAAAAAAGGAAAAGTGATGTTTTCCGATAAAACCTGGAAATCCAGGGAAATTCTCGCACTGACTGATTGACCAATATAAATGCTTGAATTTTTCTTTGTTCTTTAGAAATATACCAGTACAATAGCAATAATGTGCATTCAAAGTAGCATAATTTACATCCTTTGTTGGCTGGGTGTACTTGTGTGTATTTTTTTATTTTTAAAAAAAGTGAAGGAAAATGTAAAAGAAAAAAATAGAAGCTAAAAACAAATGTGGTTAACACTTCCTTTAAAACAGCTAAAGGAAGAAGGAAAAATTTAATAAGGGAAAACTTAGTCAGTCGAGGGAAATTTTCTTAAGGAAACCTATGAACACTATTCGTCCCTTGGTAAGACTGTTTCGTTTTATTCCAAGATGTTTTCTTTTCCCTTGCTTGTATTCTCCGTGACCAAGATTACAGGGGAGAGTCGAAAGCTAGGAAGTACAAATAATATTTAGGAATGATTCAGGTAAGTAATATTCAGGTAAGTAGAATGATAGAATTCCTGATCGTGGTTTCATATTATATATTAGTTATAAATGTTGATACAGACTAATACTATACTCAATGCTTCAATTACACGGAAAAATATCACTTTGTAGAGAACTAAAAAGTATCGTTGGGGTATGTGTCTTGTCAAGAACAAGTCATACCTCTTTAAAAGTCCCTTAATTTGCCTATTAACTGCATTAGAAGTAACAATAACTATTGGATCAATTCAAATAATCAATTGAAGAATTTTTTTACCAAATCGCAAAAAGTATTTTCTGTGATAAATGCATACGAGCTGAAAGTAATTCTTGTCCGTTACGAAGAAGTTACTGAGTCATTGGTTGTAAAG